>NC_056748.1:270440936-270688436 GCF_019279795.1 Protopterus annectens | reverse complement strand
TTAGCTTGCAGTAACTTTTGGTGTGATGCGTGTACTTATTCTTTTATTTTACTATATATAATATGGTTTGCACTCATGAAAAAAACATTTATAAATATTACTTAAAAAATTAGCTAATTACATATTTGACCTAATAAGAAAGTTGGATTTAGCTGTTTTGAAAGAAAAGGACTAGAATCAATATGTACTTTAATTATGCTTTAGAAGTTCAAGTTTATTTATGTGTTGAAATACTAAACACAGGTAAAAAAAATTAGGGGAAGCAACAACAAATCAATAGAAGAATAAAACAATAAATAGAAGGAAGAGATTATATAAAATATATACACAGATAAATGAGCAAGAGAAATGGCACTGGACATTAAAATATGAAGTTGAACAAAAGTTGTAGTAGGCCAGAGCTAATAAGCCATAGAATAATAGAGAAAGATGGGGATTCAAAAGTCTTAAAACCACCATCCCTCTGGAACAGCCTCAGCAACCTTGATAGCACATTCCAAATACTCAGGCTTTGGTAAGTAAAGCAATGCATGACAGAATATTCAAAGCATGACAACAGGCTGTGGGTGGCTGAGTGCACTGTATCAGCCAGCTGACAGCAATCCAAAGATTCCACAGTTGTGGGAGACCCAAATCATATACAGCCAAAGATGCCATGAGTAGAACTTTGAAAATAATCTGCTGAGAAATATTCAACTAGTTTGGCTCATGCACTGCTGTAATATGCCAGTATCTAAATACTTCCATGAGGGTCTATATTAGAACACTGAACTTTCAAAATTTCGAGTGTTCTAATATCGAATCCTATTAATCGAAAATTTAAAACATCGAACATGCAGAACAGCAAATTTTATCCTAGGGAAAAGATTTGTTGCTCCAAAACACATACATACAACACAAGCACACCAAACAAACAGCAATCCACACACATACACCTAAACTCTTAGACCTAACCCTACACTAAACTATACATACACCACTAACTATCCACTTACCTTAACCCAAACCCTAACCCTAAGGTCCATTACTATCGCATAGTCACCTCACCCACGCCCTAACCCTAACTCACCTACCCCGCCCTAACCCTCACGTCCACACAATCGCACACTTACCAGAACCCGACCCGTAACTTTCCACCACAGCACTGAAAATACCAAAGCAACAGAAACGGACAACTGAATTCTTTCCCTAGGAAAAAATTCAGTTTTCTGTTTCTTCGATATTTTCAGCGTTCACTCAAAATGGGTCGATATTAGAACACTCGACATTTTGAATGTTCAGTGTTCTAATATAGACCCTTCCATGATTAGTTAGGTTATGGTGATCTGAAATAGCTGAAGATGGTCTAGTTCAGCATCAGGGAGTCCTAATTGCAGGGTATTGCATCAACACAATCAAGAGTATATGAGGACATGTATCACTATGGGAGGGTGTGCAGGAGGAATTAGGTTCTTAATGAGGGAACTTTTCCTCAGAACAGAAACAGAAAGTTTTAAGAGCATCTGAAGCATAGTCCTTAAATGTTAATTTGTTGTCAAAGACAGCACCAAAAATGTTCCCATCCTCAATAGAAATTCCAGTTAGTTGCTAGAGTAGAGAATATTGACACACAGAAGTGGAGAAGGCAGTTCCTTTGCTTACTGAGCTTCAAGCATTTGTCTACCTTACAGTCATGAATATATTCCAAATCACTAACTAGCTTGTTAATATCAAACACACCCCCTTAGGGAAAGTTATAGCTACATGTCACTAGCATCATACCTCTGAACTGCCCAGAATTTCAGAGACTCTCAAGAATTTTGCCTCACATTTTTGGTCTGCCTCTCACAAAATTTCTGGTTTCTGGCAAATCATTGAAGATTGATGTCACTAAGTAATGACAGGCATTTGAGTTTCAGACTCCATATCTTCAGAAAATGCATGCTAATTCAAAACGCGTTATTCTAGTAACTTTCTAAGTTTTCAAGAGCAATATTTAAAATCTCCTTTTGTCCCTCCATTATTTTTAGCTTTGTCCAGAATTCTTGTGCTAAGAGTTTGATAGGTATGACTATCATATCTATAACAACATAAATGTCTCCTTTGTATAATATCTCCAAAAGTAAGCATACAAGCAGGGAATAATAATGTGCCCAAAATGGACCACTGCAGTACAGCCATAATCCATACACAACTCATGGAGTAGTATGGTTAGAGAGGTAGGAGGCAAACCACACCAGAATCAGACCTGTGATGCTGCAGTATGACTGTAAATGGTTCAGTAAAATCCTATTAACCACTTTATAAAAGCAGATGAGATGAGAGATCCAGCAGGACCAGAACAGGAGTAACTGGTTTCTTGCATAAGGAGATCATTAAATACCCTGCAAAGGACTATTTCTGAACCTTGTCTGGCTCAAAAGATGGACTAGAAAGAATCACAGAAATCACTGTGTCACAAAAAATCCAGCAGCAGTCTGGTGCTAATAAGGGCCTAACTTTGACAGGCAGGCAAATACAGCCTGGTAGGGCATGGATCCAAACCACAGGTAGTTCTGCACATGGAGGGAACTACAGAGATTAACTCATCACAACTTGGATGAAAGAAGTCACAGCAATGTAAAAAAAGAAATAACTACTTGAGACTAATTGCATGCTGGGCATGAGCTTGGGTTGATGAATGCATTAATGAATGCACAATATAGGGTATGTATACATGCAGCTAAATGTCCCTAATGCAAAATATTTGCTTCAGCCATATGATTAAAGCCCTTTTAGTATTCCATTAGAAGGAAAACCAGTTTGTCTAAGTTCAGCAATCAATTTTGTAATAAAGGATTTACATTTTTAATGAAATGTACTGATGTACTTTGCAGCATGGGAAGAACTGGGGTGTTTAGTCTGCGTAGTAATTTTCAGTTCCATTTGCATCTGTCACTGTACATATGCTATAGACTACGTGATGTAGTATGCAAATAGGGAAATACATCAAACATACTCCTGAGTCACTCTTTACAGCTATACTTTGAATATAGCAGTCTACAGTAGTCCAGAGTATCACCAAGAATAAACTAGTACTGTACTTATAACCAATATACATCTAGTCCTAACTTCACAGGGAGGCCCACATACCTCACTGTACCCGTCCAGACTTCTCATACACAGGTTACAGACTGCCTTGATTGCTTTCTGACCACCCTGTAAATCTCTGCAATAAATGAAACATGTATCACTCTTAACTCTTGTAACATGCTATTTCCTCAAACCCCCTTATCTCCCTGATCCCGCAGTAATCTGTAGTCTTTGTGGTGTTTACCTCTTCCACATGCACTCAAACATCTCAGACAGCCTTGCTGGGTAAAGCATTCCCACTTCACACAATATTCTGAAAACATAAAATATTTACAAATTGCCACTGATGCTATACTCCCTCTTGCAATCTCTCCGGTTTATACAATAATTTATCACTGATCCCCCCCCCCCCAGCTCTTCAGTTACATAATAATGTCTGCAATTACATCTAGCAATATTATACCCAACTTACCACATAATTATATGTAATTATACAACGACAGCTCATTAGTATTCAAAAATGTGCAGGCTGATTGATCAGCCCAACCAGCGTACCTGTTGTAAACTTGTGCATATAGCAATAGAAAAATGTTCGGCTACTGAAGTCAAACCAGACTTTCTTCCTTTAGTATATGTTATGGAAGTATACTCAAGTGTCCCGACTTTCACAATGTCCAAAATTTTCTCACATATTTTAGGTCTGTCCCTCATAAAATTTGTGATTTCTCAACTGAGGAATGAAGTCACTAAATAACAACACATTTCAGTTTCAGAATATCCATCAGTCAGTGCAAGATAGCATAAATCCTGTTATTTTAGCAGCTTTCTAAGTTATAAGAGCAACATTTACAATAGGGAATTTTATCTCCCTTATTTAAGGATTTGCACATTTCTTGAGCTAAGAGATCGAGAGGTACATATGGAGTGCAGAGAAAGTACAAGGAAAATCAGGTATGTTCTGGAAAACTAAAGAAACATACCTGATTTTCCTTGTACTTTTTATTTTTTCCCTGTCTCTCTCTTGCCTCCAAACTGTTCAGATTTTATGTTAAAAAAACAAAGGAGATCTTCCTTTCTCTGTTATGTGCTTTTCAAAGCACTGATGTACTGTGTAAGCACGGGAACATAATTCCCATATGCATGTGCAGTACAGCAAAGCAGAAGAATGCTGAATCAATACAGAGGAACACCATGACACCGTTATAAAAAGACATTATTTAAGAAAGTAAGTAATTTGTTTCTTAATAATGTCATTGTATGATAGCAATAACCGATGAGTGGGTGTGGGTATATTGAAGATTTACCCACAGTTGAGTTTGATTAATCACTCAGACTTCGCCCTCGTGATCAAACCATGCCAGCTGTGGGTAAATCTTGAATAAACCACACCCGCTCATCGGTTATTGTTTAAATAGTTAATTCCACCCCCCTCCCATCCTCTCTCATCACACATAATTTCTTAACAATTTAAGTGGGTCGGTGCATGATGTATATATTTGGGTCCCCTTCTGAAGATTGACTTTTCAAAAACTCAAACTTCATATGGTCAAGACCATATGATTGACTTTCTGAAAAGTCTAAGTTTTTATATGGAGATCGCGCTGCAGTGGGGATTGTGGAATTTGCCCTTTTCCCCACTGTAGTGCAATCTCAGAGTTGGTATATAAAATATGCAAGGGGTGTGAGAGGTACAACCCCCCCCCCACATCAAGGTACAGAGGGGCTTGTCCCCTTGGAAAAACATAGAGTTTTTTTGTCTCGTTTGACTGTGTGTGTGTGTGTGTGTGTGTGTGTGTGTGTGTGTGTGTGTGTGTGTGTGTGTGTGTGTGTGTGTGTGTCCAGCCGGTGATACAGTGAGTAGATTTACCAGTTCAGAGTTCTCAGCTGCGGGTGTCTTCTAGACAGAGTCTGCATGTTTGTTCTGTGTTCATTTGGGTTTTCTCTGAGTACTGCAGTTTCCTCCCACATTCAAAAGACATGTGGTAGCTGGATCATTATTCTGAATTGTCAACAGGTATCTACATGATAAGGAAAAAAATCACACGACAACTTATGATCTGCTTGCCTGGTAAACTCTGAAGATGATGGTGGCTGTTCACAGTGTCACTATAGGAGTCAGATGTGACACAACATCTGTAGTGTGATTTACTCTGAGGTACGGCAATTCTCTCGCTCACAGGTGTAACTCTTGCAGTTTCGAAAGAAACACTGGTAATAATTTTTAATGATTTTTTTTGGCCCTTATTTTCCTACAGCCATCAAGTTCCATCCTCTTTTTGCCCATTCATTCCTATCATTGCCATTATCTGAGAACACGTAACAGATGAGGGAAAGCTGAAATCTTAGCTTCCACCTATCGAGAGGTAGCATTTTTTGAATACTCCAACACCCCTGTTGGCCAAAAAGTGCACTCACACTCCTCATTTAGAGGACTGTGCACTCTTCAGCAGAATTCTGCTGTCCTGATTCACAAATGCAGTTGCCAAACTCAACATAATCTCTTTCCCTTGGAATGCCTGACAAGCACCCAGGCCACTAATCAAATTCAGAGCATCTGAAGAATAGTCAAGAACAAAATCTCTACATTTTAGAGTCAGCACAACACTTGAAACATTTATGTATTTAATGTATTTATTCATCTATTTATTTTCGCTTATCATGGTAGAGCACTGATCAGATCACCAATAATGTAGGTAGAATTACTTAACATTATGATATTGCCTTATGTAAGCTTAAAATAGGTTTCAGATATACTTAACCACAAAAAGAAAAAACATTGCCAATCCCAAGCAATAACATTTTTTGCTTAAAAGTTCTGTATATCCTAAATAACCACCTTATTCTTGTATAAACAGCCGTTATAAAAACAGTATTCTTAAAGTCACCTCAGTTTATTTGTAAAGAATATGATTTATTCAGTCACACGGTAGGTAAATGGAGACTAAGATCACCAAAACCAGGATTACATGACAAAGCTTGCTAGTGGTTCTTATCCTTGATTTTCTGTACTAAACTCCATAATACTAACTTACAGCTTGCGAATATGCAAGAAAGAAAGGATATACATAATTTGTTATCTTGTTTAAGGATCCTCCCATTTTCATATTTACTTGTGCATGTGAAAGCAACATCAAACCAGCCTCTATGCAAACAGCTGAGGCATCTAAGGAAGTTATATGTAATTGCAGATAACCAAAGGGAATGTGCTGCTGAGTGAACTGTGCAAGCAGTGACAGATATTGTTCCACAGACGTATAGTTTACATTTGCTTTCTTCTGTTTTGGTTCAGCAGTGAATTAGTTGCCCCACAAACATTTGGATTAAGCAGTTACCTCAGTAGTGATGCCTTCATTATTTTATTTTTATGTCTCATTTTGTTTTCATTTAGTATTTCATGTTGCAGTATATAACATCTGCCTCTAAAATAAATTGCACAGCTCTAAAATAAGCGTGCATATAGTGTCAGATGTGTCAGTTCTGTTTTCTCACCATTCTCAGTTTGGAATTAGACACTTTGAATTATCCCTTTCTATTTTATTTTCATGCTGAGTTTGCTCACCTCGTGTCAGAATTGTGATGTAGGTTAGTTTATACTTGAATTGTTCCTTCACTCTGTGACATTTTTCTGTTTTTAGAAAACTGTTGACCTAAGATATGAAAATTCAGATGCAAGCAAAGAAAAATAATGGTTGGGTAACTGCCACATGACAAAAGACTACAGAAGTCTAACCCAATGTTGCTGCCAGCAGATGTTTACATAAATGTATGACAATGCCACAGTCAAGAGTAAAACCTCCATTTCAACAGGGAAGTTAAAATAATAAAATCTCATCTATACAGTCAGCACCAGTTTAATCAATAAGGTATTCTAACACTTGTTTTCAGTATTAATGCTGTAGTATGTGTCATTAAATCAGAAACACACAGCCAATTGATGATGAAGCTGCAATCCTGAATAAGGCCTTCTCTGTAGCACTTTCACCCACTGTACCTGCAATGGGATGTGTCTAATATAATGCAGCAGCAGTAATGTTTGTCCTTGACTGACCCATTGGGAGTGGGCATGCATCAGAGATGAGTCCACTGCTGTTCATACTGATGATGCACCACATTAGCAAACAGGTCAGCAAGGATAGATTAACAAAGCTGCTGTATGCAAACCCTGTTGCATTACAAGCAGTCTCTGAACAGAAACTTCAGCAAATGACAGAGGAAAGGAATGCAAACTGAAGGCACATGGGATGAAATTGAGTACAGACAACACAGTTGTGGTGGCAGAAAATAAAAAAATCAGAAAAAGCTGAAAATTGATTATTAGGGAAAATAGTGGAACAGGTTAACAGTTTCAGATATCTGGGAGGGGTGGTTGAAGTGTAGGGAAATCTGAATGAGCACAGGCCTTTTGAGGTATGTGCTTTTGTGTGTTACATCTTAGATTAATAGCCTTATCTTTTAATTTTTGTATGGGTCAGAGTCCCAGAGGTTATACAGAGTGTGTTATGCAGACAGCTAATATTTTCATATAGTATCACATTTAGGCAGTGCTGTTCTGTTATATGTTTCTACCTCTAAAATAAATTATACAGCTGTACACTGATCTTCATTCTTCATATATATTATCTATCCCTGAGCCACAAATAAGATGAGCTCAATTAATGCTACGTCTCTCAGTTCAGAAGCACATGTTTAGCAGGACATGTTCATTGCACTACAAACTGTAATGTATGGTGCACTAGGTAGGAGCCCAGCATGCAGTATGTCACAGTCGCACCAGAATATGTGTATGACGCATGGAATATAAATCTTACACAGGATAGGCATAACAAGACATCATGCAATGTTTACCTGGGTACCAAAAACCAAAGCAGATAAGAACCTGAGGAAAAACCTGGCACAGTTGCTAATGAAAAAATGTACACCACTTAGTGGTGTCCAAACCAAACTGCATGATAATTGAATGGTTGTCAGAAACTACATGGAAAATCGTGTGACTCAGTTAATAGCAGTAAAGTATCATGCTTCTGGAACCCATAAAAAAGTCTCAAGAAAGTTCAAAAAGAGAGATAGGAACTGAAATAGCGCCCAAATAAGAGAGACTTTGTTTTGTTTTCCAATGCTACAAGCTGAAAGTGTTAAACTTTTAGTCTTCAGAAAATTAATGTTTACATGTAAACAAAAACAAAAGAAAAAAATGAATTCAATGATGCTCTAATACAGCATCATTATCATCATCTTGTTTTTTTCAGTTTTTTTTTACATCTACGGTCACCAGCTATACAGGGGCACTCTCCTCCTTTTAGTCCTGGGACCTCTCTTGTTCGGTATATATTTCTCTGAGGTACAGGCTAACACGGGAGGACTATGGCTGACCAAGTTCGCAGATGACTGCAAACTGGGTACCATAATCGACTCGCCGACTGACACAAGCATCCTTCAAAAGGGTCTCACAGAGATGGATAACTGGTGCCAGAGCCATGGCCAAAAGCTAAATGCCAAAAAGTGCATAGTCATCCCCTTTGGGAAAAACAAAGTGCCCACAAATTACCATATAGGTGGTAATCCATTAAGTACGGAAGAAGTAATTAGGGATTTGGGGACCCAAGTAGATAGCAATCTCTCCTTTGACAATGACGTTGCCAAAGTGGTTAGAAAGACCTTTTATATAGCCCACCTTATCACGAAAGGGTTCACATCTAGATCAAGAGAGGTCATTGTGCCCCTCTACTCATCACTCATCAGGCCCATAATTGAATACAATGCCCCATTTGGGATGTACCTTACCCGACACCTGCAGAAACTGGAAAGACCCCAAAAGTACCTCACCAAGAGGATCAAGGGACTCAAGCAGATGCCCTACGCAGTTAGGCTAAAGAAACTCCAGCTCTACTCAGTTGCTTACTGCCTACTCAGAGGCAATCTGTGCCTGACGTATAAAGCCATATCCAAACCAGAATTAATGGACATGCTCCACCTCAGGAAATCCAAATCCCTTAGAGCTACACGCTCCAGGGACTTAAACCTCAGCACAGAAATAAATAGGACATGCTGGAGGGAGAGATTCATATCCCAGAGGCTCCCCTCACTCTGGAACAAAATCCCAATCCATGTTAGGCAGAGCCTCTCAATGACCCTCTTCAAGAGAAATCATGATGAGTGGATGGGAGATCGTAGGTTTACCCCTGGGATCTCTTCTGTGTCCCTACTCTGCAGAGGCACAGTAAACTAACCTTAAAAGGGCTGTCTTCTGTGACCTACTATACAGAGGCACAGTCAACTAATCTAAAAGGGTGGCGAAAGCCAAACACACTCTGGCTAGGCTTATAAATGCCCTAGGGCAGATAGCCTAGTATCAATCTATGAACCTATGGAACCTATGTCTGCCTGTCACAGGTCTTTTCTCATGCTGTCCAGCTATCTGCTGGATAGATGTCCTTGTTTCCTCTTGCCTTTGTCTCCCAAATCTTATTTCACCAAAACATCTGCTTTCCTACACATGTATCATTTATCAAGGAAAAGAAGCATTTGATAATCTGTTCTCATTAATCAACTCATTAATTGTAGCTAGTTTCACTTCTGCTCTGATCTCATCATTCATTTGTCTATCCCATGGTGTGCATCCTACCACCCAGCTCAGGCAGTTCATCCAACACCTCTGATTTTTAGCTTTGGCCTCCTCATTCAGACTTCCCTTTTCAACCATCATTCTTCACCTTCTTCTCCACTTTCTGCCAGTCTGCTAGTCACGGGTGAGGGTCTGTACAGTCACCTGACTGAATTCATTAATTACTGTGCTGTTTCCCTTTTCATTTTAACTGTTTCTGTCATTTATAGTAATATTTAAACAACATTTGCTCTTTATTTTGTTTTCTTTTCTGGAAATTGAAATGTTGTGCATGAGTGAATTCATTAATTACGGTGTCATATCTCTGTATTAAATCTGCTGTTTTCACTCCAGTTTTATCATTTATAACCTAGTTACTGTTATAGCAAACCTTTAGCCAATGTATGGGCATTCTGAGAGAGAATGGTGGCTATTCAGTAGGAGAGGATACACTACTGTTTCTAGGAAACTATCACTACTAGCTGGAACCATATGCTGTATTTTCATTGGTTTGTTTAAATTATTAGCTCAGCTATATTGCACTAAGTTGCACTTCATGCAAGCACAGACTCAATAATATGGGCATTTTGAAGTTTTATTCCATGCAAGTATAGTAAGAACCATTAGCAGGCAGTGCTAAAGGCACTACTACTTTATTTAGGACCTAGTTAAGTTACTGTAAGCTGTTTCTACGTTAGCAGAGCACCTACAATACTTAACTGTTATACTACAAATACTCAGTACTCACTAATATATATTTTGTACTGATAACACTTTATCAAGGAAAAGAAGCATTTAACAATTTGTACTCATGAGGATTCATTAAAAAAAACAGAGGCATCCAGTTAACAAAATACCATGCAAACAGGTCTTGTATCTTTAATTTATTACACTCTTGGACTAAATGTTAGGTCATGCAGCTTGTCATTCCTCGGTTGCCAGCCTCATAGCACCTGGTATACTCAGACAGTGTGGTGACTGGCTGATGCTCGTGGGCAGCAAAGTGTTACTTACCGAACACAAACTTATAAGAGATGCATATATTTAACTAAGATGGGCATGTCACTCTCAAAAAAAAAACCACACACACACTCTAAAGCACTCCACACAAATACGTATCATATACTGAGGCTATAAAAACTCATTGCTTAATCCTCCCAGCTCTAACAAGACTTGGACTCTACAGAAATTAAAAATAACGTAGGCTTTTACATCCATAAATTAAAGTCAACAGGAAAACAAAAACTTACCTCTAACCAAGTACACTTAAACCCAGTGCAAAGAAAAATGTACTGGTGGTTGGTGACTTAGCAGTAAGACTCTTTTAACAAGGATGGCAAAAAAGGGTGACAGTGAGATGCATTTTATGCACCAAGATCTCCAATGTTTCAAAGGCCCGCAAGACCCTCAGGATGAACAAGTATGACTACGACATGGTGGTGGTCCATGAGGGTGTAAATGACTTGACACACAAATCTCTAACAAATATGCAGCGAGGTATTTCTGATATCGCCGTGCATGCCACAAATGAAGGAAGACTCTGATGTTGATAAGAATCCTCCTTCATCAAGATGATCCCATGGCACAAGGAAAGGATGACTGAGTTCCACAATTGGCTAAATAACTGGTGTCATTCAAGGGGGGAGCAGTATGTGTCAACACAGGATGAATTGCTGCACAGCCCTACTTGCTTTGCCAAGGACAGCTTGCAACTTTCATTCATTGACTTCCATATACTGGCTAAAGCCTTTCCTACTCCCATAGTACATTTTTAGGCAGAGTCCAGCTAATGAAGCTTCCAGCCTAAAAACATAAATAACATAATGGACAATATCAGTGTGGTGCTGCTCAATAATAGGAATCTAATAACAAATTACCTGCACTTGAAATCATCCTGAATTTGATGCACATTTGTGTGTATTATTACCGAATCCTAGTTTACATGTGCAAAAAGCACCCCATCTATACCTCTATATCAGCTTTTTTGTTTTGTCTCCACACATTTAGATCTGATGGTGACTTTGGTGATCCATCCATATTTGCTAAAGACCATATTATCTCAAGGCAGATTCCCAGAGACCACCAAACTGAATTTATTGAGGTTCAGCTCACTCTAGATGCAAAAATCAGATCATAGCATGCTACAGGGCCTTCTTAATAACTCCCAAAAAACGTGCATTTTCTGAAATACATTAGATAAACTTCAGATACACAAAAACATCATCCTGGGAGACTTTACCCATTGATAAACTGTGATACCTATATCTCAGATGTAAGCCATACCCAAAAATTCCTCAGTTTCATAAACAAGAATTCCCTGGATCAAATGGTCAAAGAGCTGACTAGAAGATAAAATGTTGTTAACCTGGTCCTTACAAATATAGCATAAGTATGCAATATCACACTGGTATATCCTTCCCCAGTCAAATCTAACCACAAATTGGTAACCTTTGCATTCAAAGTTCCTAAATCAGCAGATGTAAATATCACAGTATACAAAGACTTCCTACAATTCTGTGATGAAGTCTCTCAGTTGAAGGATAACTGCAACCACAAAATGTTTTTAAAAATTTATATTGAATTATCAGTTCTGACAAAGGCAAACATATTTAGATAAAAGTAATGAAACCACATTAACAAGTTCATATTTACAAACATTATACATCACATATATTGATATATGTTGTATATTCTAAGGAACATTAGGTAAATTATTCAGTTCCCACCTTCTCTTATACCTCATTCTTCCTCCAAAAGATTTTTCTGCATGTATTGTGCCCACAATTTTCACTCTTTATGTAATTTACTCTCCCTTTTCTTAGAGTATAAAAGTATCTATGCAAACACTTCCTGGCAAAAATCCTAAATCTTATAGACTTTGTTGCATATTTGGGAGACATACATATGTCCTCCCATTGTTTCTTTATGAAGTATGTATCTAATCTCTTTTTCCAATCCTTTCTGACCTCTTCTGATTGTTTCCTGTAGTTAGCATGCAATATTTTATATGCCTTTCTAATTATACTTTTTAACAACAGCTTCTATTCTAGTTTCCATTAAAAACTCAGTCAGTACAGGTATTTCATTTAAGATTCCCCTATCCTTTTCTCTTTGTCTATACTCTGATAGCAGTCCCTAATGTGGAAGGCGATCACTAGCCTGCAATCCAAATATTGTCTTGGCTTCTACCAATTCTTTTACCCTTCATTCTCTAATTATTTGTTCCAAATACCTTGGTTCCTTTGCCAGCTTCCTCCAGAAAATTCCAGCCCCCTCTTGTCTATTCTCTGTAGCTCTAATTGCAGTCATCCTTACCAGCAGGATCTCATTCTCTATTCATGTGTTGACTTAGTTCTTAGTATACTTCCTGCTACATTCTGTATAACTGTTGGCATTCTCCTTAGGGATCTAATTAGCCCCAAAATGTTGACATGGCTAGTAATTATGCAAATAAATTCTATGCTCATCTAGAATTTAATAAAACTGTCATTCCCTAACCTACCAAAACTAAACAAAATAGAAAGGGTAAGAGCAAACCAGTCTAGTGATTCACATGCATAAATAAACAATACAATAAAAGGAAAAAGCTCAGTAGAATATATAGCAAAACTAAAGACCCACAGATCAACGTCAACATCAAAGAGTTATCCATGCTACTTTTCTGATCTCCAAAATACCATCGGCAAAACAAAGGCTTCCTATGAATATAGGATAGCATCAGTAGCTAAGGATTATTAAAAATCCTTCTTTACTTACACCAGGAACTAAATAACTCCCAACATTACTCTGAACTTATTCATAATGGTACTTCCTACTCCCTTCCAGTGGGCATTCCAAATATATTAGAAAATACATTCAGTACAAATTTCAGCTTGAATACATCTACACATAAACCTAAAGATCTCACACCCCCTATCATTAAAAAAGAACATTTCTTAACAGTGCTCTCCAAAACAAAAATATACATCCTCTGTGGGACCTGATCACATAACACCTGCTTGATGAACAGCACTAAATATGCACTGGTAGACCCACTGCTACAACTATTCATCCTGAGCCTATTCACCAGCTTTTATCCCCAAGGTT
This sequence comes from Protopterus annectens, assembly GCF_019279795.1. Classification (NCBI taxonomy): domain Eukaryota; kingdom Metazoa; phylum Chordata; order Ceratodontiformes; family Protopteridae; genus Protopterus; species Protopterus annectens. The sequence goes on along the minus strand of NC_056748.1, from coordinate 270,674,698 downwards.
TGACACACAGCAGTTGTAATGCTACTTCACAAGGGTGATCTCATCAAAGAGTCTGGAAGTACAGACCCATCAGTCTGATAAGCCTCATCTGCAAGGCCATGGAATGATCATTACAGACATGATAAAGTATGATATAAAAAAAACTTATAAGATGTTGAGAACTTCAGCCTTTTTACTTTGTTAAGGGAAGATCCTGTCTAATGAATTTGGTGAATTTTTTGAGAGAATAACACAAGCAATGAACAATGTTTACTCTATCCATACAGCAAACCTTGACCTCACAAAGGTATTTGATACCATGCCATAATGCAAACATTATTTTACATGCTGCAGTAATCTGCTGTTTTAGCAGATTTATGGATTTAAGTATTTTCAAAAAAAAAATGTAATTAATTAATTTTTTTTTTTGAGGTAGAAATTCCACCTATACATACCTGTGCATGCTTACAACTTACATACTGCAACTACCTTTCAACTTGCGTAAATACTTGTTGATATATATTATGTTTACTTGAACTTGCAAATAATGTATGGTGTATAATTGTAACTGTAACTCGTGTTCCTTGTATACTCTGTATATATTTGCTCATATGATGTGACACCATGTCTTGTAACCATTCTTGGAGCTTTTCTCCCCGGGCCTCCACTGAAAATGGGTTCCTTACCCAGTGTTTTTTCCTGGTTACCAAATGTCAATAAATAAATAAAATTATCAACAAGTTAAAGCTAATTGGCTGAGGGATGGAACCCACACAGTGAAGGTGGTAGGCTCATTCTCAGAAAGCATGAAGGTAACCAGTGGGATACCACAGGGATACATGGTAAGTCCTTTGCTATTTGGCATATACTTCTCTGACCTCCATGTCAAAACAGGGAACTCTGGTTAGTTTGGAGATGATTGTAAACTGGGTATTATACTCAAATCTCCTTTTGATAAGCAGAAGCTATAAAGTGAACTTATTTGTGTTGATAGCTGATGCTCTAAAAATGGGCTAAAACTAAATGCTAAAAAATGCAGTATCATTGCATTTGGTAAGCAAACTCTCCACCCAGCAAATAATACAGAAAAACTCCACTGTAAAACAAAGATGTCGTGAGAGGCCTTGGCTAACTCACTCTCCTTTGATCATCATGTTGCAACAGTTGCCAGGAGATCCTTCTGTCTGGCACAGCTGATCAGAAAAAGGTATTTCCTCTAGATCCGGAGAAGTCCTTATCCCCTCTATATTCTTCACTGATCAGGTCCATCATTGGTTACAATGCCCGTTTTGGAATGTATTTTACTAAACATTTCAAATAGTTGGAGAGAACCCAAAGTTTCCTGACAAAAAAAGATTGTGGGTCTAAAGGACCTGTGCTACCAAGACAGGCTGAGGTTTTCTCCCTGTGTTCAGTATCCTATAAACTCCTTAGGGCTGATCTGTGCCCTGCCTTTCAGGTCATTAACGATAGGGCATTCCAAGACCTTTAATTTCTTCACAAGCCAAACAGTCCACTGAATACTAGAACCATATATTTGGACCTGTTGCAGAAAATAAACAAATCATGGTGGAGAAACAGATTTATCACGTAACAACACCACCTTGTCTGGATCAAACTTCCTCTCAAGATCAAGCAATGTGACACACTATCTTCTTTTAAGAAGAAATTAGTCAATTTGATGTGTATTATAAATTCACTGCCAGTATGACTGGCCTATCATACCTTAAAAAAGGAGGTAAAGTCAAAGGATGGACACTGGTAAAATGTAAATGACCACATGGCCCAGGTGCCTTGTACCTTCCATGATTCTACTACATTATTATAAATGTATCTGTTGTGTATTTAAGTGACATTGATGGGAAATTATTGCAGAAGAGGTTCTATTTTGTTCCCACCCACTTTGTTTCAGAGAATCAAGGAATACTTGAAATAAAATTTTTAAACCTTAGAGTGTATTATGCAAATAGAATTTTGATGGTGGCAATGCAATTTAAATTTGGTGTTGTACCTTTGTCCTTTAAATCTTCTACCTTCCAGACAACGTACAACCCTAAGGTGAAGTTGTTTGAAGAGAGAGTGATTAAAGATTTCCATTTTAATGGTGATACTATTTTTAAGAACTATGGTAATAATTTAACACAAGATGAAAAAAGTTCATTACAAAAATTGAAATCTAATACTGATATTCTTGTCAGCCATGCAGACAAGGAGTGAAATAGTGGCTTGGGATGGTGCATCCTACAAAAAATGAAGTTTTATCACAGTTGAATGACCATTATTTTTATTTGAAACTACCAGTGCAGCCAATGAATGATTTTAAATTTGAAATGTATGTTTTCCTAGAATATTCATATACATAGGGAGTTATTTCAAGAACTTTGAAGGAAGAGTTGTTTTTTCTAACCCTCAACATCAGTATTTTTATATCTTGCCAAAGATAAAGTAGAATGTTAGTAAGCTACCATGAAGACCAATAGTTTCAGGGAGGGGTTCTTTAACATATGAACCAATAAGTTATTCTTTGGAAGATTATTTTAAATCTTTGCTCCCATCTGTAAAAGTTTATTTAAGAGATACTACTGAATATTTGAATAAGTTAGACTTTAAAAGATTAAACCAAATTGGTATTTATTTACTTTTGATGTCTGATCTTTATATACATTAATACCATATAAGGTGGGTTTACATGCACTGAAGTTCTAGTTAGATAAGGCTGATATTTACAGTTTTGAATTTAATTATATTTTAATTCAATTAATGCAATGGTCTTTACTAAAATGTGTTTAAATACATTTCTAATTTTTATTTACAACTTCATGGTACAGCTATAGGGTAGCTTTTGCCTCCCTATATGTGAACCTTTTTATGGGGTATGCAGAGATGTGTTACATATTAGATTCAGGCATGATTTTTTTTTTAATTTAATGCATGAATGGTTACAATACTTAGATGATTGTTGGTTATCTTGGAAGGGTACAAAAGAACCAACCATTCTTTTACAGCAGTTCCTGAATCAAAATCCTTACTGTATACAATTTACCTTCAAAGCTGACTTGTATACACTTGATTTTTTGGATGTACAAGTAACTAAACTTTTGGACAGTTCCATGAAAATGAATATGAAAGCACTTTTCTAAGAACTCCATTCTACATAATGTTAGTTGTCATCCCATACATATTTTGAAGAGCATCCAAAAATCCCAGTTATTTAGACTGAAAAAGATGTGTAGTGAGGACCATCTGTATCAATATCATGTCTTAAGTTCAGATAATAGGTTTGCATCCAGAAGCTACTCAAAAGAACAGGTAAAAATGACAAGGCAGGAAGTTGATAAGTGAACAAGATGGGTTATTTCAATATGGATATAATAAAACTACTTCTAGTTTTAATACCCCCTGGTTTACTTTAAGCTATGTTGCAAATATCAAGATTAAAGAACTTATTAATAAACCCTGGTCAATTTTACATATCAAACCCTGGTCTATTTTACATATGAACAATGTTTTTACATCAGTTTTACCAGAACAGTGTCCCTTTCGATATAGGAAAAGGAAAAAAATTAGCTGAACATTTTCTCTGATTTAAGAAGGGCACAGTCCAGACAGACTCTGTCAGTCCCATATCGAGTCTATATTATTTCATAGAGGGTTCAACTCAGCAAACCTTGGTTCATCGAACCTAAAACACTGACCCCCGGATTCACAAAAGCTTGCACGGAATGCAAGATTGGTGCAAGAGGCCACGCAGGCAATATGTCTGCCGTGCGATTCAGGAACAGCCTGCAGGGGCATGCACAAGTGCTCCTGCACTAATCCTGCATGGACTAAGCCCTGGTATGCAAATCACCCCATTTGCAGGTGAAATCCATGCAAATGAGGTGATTTTGCAATCCAGGAAGCTTGCAACAGTCCATGCAAGACTAATGCTGTCTGCAGAAATGTACTCGGTTAGTAACTGAGTACATTCCTGCAAAATCCAAAACGGAGCTATGACAGTTCCAAATAAAGGCTGCATATCATTGAGGAAGCATGCAAATGGCCAAGTATAAGGCCATTGGTATTGCAAGCAATACAGAAAATAAAAAAATCAACTTTTTTTTTTTTTTTTGCCAATCTCGGCTCTTTAGGCATAGGACAGCAGCGCGCAAACGGGATCGGGGAGAAAATAAGAAAATAAACCTAAAATAAGCATTCTAACCAAAATCAGTATTCTGTCATGCAAGTCAATGGCAGGCAGAAGACAACCTGGCCAGTGAGTAGTGGTTGCTAAGGGGGGAAGCTCAGTGTGAGATATGTAACTATGCATTAGCAAGCAATCCTATGCAAATGAGGGGAAGGATAGTTAATCCCAGTTTTCCCCGGCATATGAGTCAGGTCCCAACAGTGTAAGAATATGAATAGCTTGGTGCAAGACTAGGAGGTATGTAACATCATGGGGGGGTGTGCCAGGCATCCTGTAAGCAGATTGGAAGCCTGTGGCTCGCTTTTGCTGCTAGTTTAGCACAGCTAAGCTAGGGGGGGGGGTCTAAACCTGCCTAGCACTCTTTACAAAGCGTAAGCAGGTGTGCGCACTGCACACCAGGTTTTACAGGAAGAACAAAGAAGTTAAACCAGGAAATAGCAGCAGTTTGCACATATGAGCACTCTGTTTGTGCCGCGCGCACACGGGCTTAAACAGGGAGGCAATGGGAAGGGAAATCAGCAGTAGGAAGGTAATCAAGGGGAACTAGCTTAGCTGGCAGGTGAAATGTATCAGAATCAGCCAATTACACAGGCAGCAGACCAGCCCAGCCCAACACACCACTATAAACTATGCAAACACCTTTCCCCCTTGTTTTTTCCCGAAAACTCTGCACCACCGGTGTATACAAATGGGGAAATTTTACAAAACGAAAGCAAGACAAGAAATGTTAGGGGCTGCTTTTGCTATCATAAACCAGCATGTGCAAGAGGCTGAGGGTGGTGAGGATGTCAATGCTGACGACCAACACACAGTGAGGAGGAGGAAAAGAGTGTACAGACCCAGGGGTAACCTACCAGGGGCTACATGATCTGGAGATAGTGGAGCACTATAGGGTGGGCAGGGACCTCCTACAACATATCGTTGAGCTGTGCCGGCCACACCTCAGACACAGAACCAACAGAGGGGAACCCATCCCAGTGGAAACCAAGGTATGTGCAAGCTTAAGAATACTAGCCACAGGTACCTTCCAAAAGCCAACTGGGGATATCATGGGGATCTCACAGGCATCAGCATCCAGGGTACTCCACCAGTTCCTGGATGCCATGTCAGCACATGCCGGTGAGAACATACATTTCCTTAACACCTGTGAGGCATTGGCCAGCAAAATGCATCTCTTCCAACAAATAGCAGAATACCCTGAAGTAGTGGGTGCTATAGACTGCATGCACATACACATAAAAGCACCACCCCTTGAGCAGGGCAGGGTCTATATAAACTGCAAGGGCTTCCCCTCCATCAACTGCCAGGTCGTGTGCGATGCCCAGAGCATTATAATGAATGTGTGTGCTGGAAGCCCTGGGAGCTATCACGATTCCCACATCTGGCATCTGACGCAGCTGTACTAGAGATTTACTAGTGGGGACATCCCATATGGCCAGCTAGTGGGGGATGCTGGGTACGCACTGGAGCCGCAGTTGATGACACCCATCAGAAATACACACACACCCAAACAACAGCTCCATAATGAGGCACATGCACAAACAAGAATCATAATAGAGCATGTGTTTGGGATGCTAAAGTCATGGTTCTGGTGCCTGGACACATCCGGTGTTGTCTTGCAGTACTCTTCAGGTACATGTACCCAAATTTTCATGGTATGTGCCATGCTACATAGCATGATCCTGTGGAAGTAGCTGCAGTAGAAACAGCACAGGGCAGGGCCACACAGTCCCCCACCATTGCCAAGGCCAGCACAGGCACAGAGTGACTCAGAGGAGAAACAACCTGAGCCTGCACCTGTAGGCAGAAGGAGGAGTGCACAATATGCCTTGGCTTAGGCAAAGAGGCAACGCATATCACACACACTGACACAGTAGGAACCCAGGGAATGGAAACTCTCTCTGACTCGCACATACAGTAAAAGGGATGCCAAAAATGACACTACCTGTGCTTTACCATGTATAGGGAGTGTACTATGTGCATCTGACACAGACATCCCTCCAACACCATCCTCAGTACTGGCACAGCCGCAAGGTAAGTCACCCTTCCTATCAATCACTGAATGCAGTAGTATGGTCTGCTGGTTGTGTCAGTCATATGGATGTGAATATGCAAGGAATGGAAGTGGGTGGCTGAATGGGATGGCAGCAGATAGTGGACAGCTATATGGGCAGCATGAAACCATAACAAATACTGATGTGAACAAAGTAGGCAGTAACAGACAAGGTGAAAAAGAAACACTGCAGGACATGTGCTGGCCCGAATGTGTGTCCATAGGACACACACATGCATCTCATGGAGGTTCACATACCCAACAACAGTCCCACCCAGCCAGCAGGACAGGTGTAGATGAACACAAGGAAAGGCTGTGCTAAGGTCCTCAAGGTATGGCAATGGAGATCAACCCCCCTCCAGACCTACACTGAGTATAACAGGTCGGGAAGTGGGATGTCATTCATGAAGGGTAGGAAGTCTGAAATGGCAATGTAGGTCAATAAAACCTATAAACTGTACTACACTGATATGCCTGTAGTCTGCAGGATAGGTCAGAATGCAGATTTAAAAGAAGCCAACAAACTACCAGAAAAAACAGTGTGGTCTAAGCAAATGTCCACAGTTGGCAGGTGTGCCCCCCAAACCCTATGTAGAAATGTATTAGCATCCATGTGTAGTAGTAATAACAGTGAGCACAGAGTACTTGTGCTTGCCAAAGTAGAAGGATGGATTGCTTCATGTGTACAATATGCAGAGCTCTGAGTGTCAGGTTGATGTGTGGAGGCCAACAGGGTACCTGAAATAGCAGGTGGATATAGCAGAAATGTCTGCAGTTGTCAGGTGTGCCCCCCCCAACCCTATGTAGTATAGCAGTAGCATCTATGTGTGGGTATCACAGCAGCAGAGCACAGAGTACTTGAGCTGCCCCAGTTATAACGATGGAATGTTGCATGTGTACAATATGAGTGTCAGGTTGTTGTCTGGAAGCCAACAGAGTACCTGACATATCAGGTGGTTTTAGGACATGTCCACAGTTGTGATGTGTGTCCCCACCAACCCTGTGTAGAAATGTATTAGATAAGATGTACTGTGAGCAAACACTGGCAGACCACAAAAGGCAGAAACATGATGTATGTAGAAGCTGCTGGTGTCCACCCACTAGCCACCAGCAGGGGAAAGGGCCACGTATACCTGTGTGGCAGTTGCAAGTAGCTACCCTAGCACACATGCAGCCAGTCCAGCCCAACATCAGCCTCAGGTAACACACAGGCCACCTCCCTGCTGCTGTGAATGAGTACAATATGATCCCCACATTACTATGTGAATACTCGCAGAATGCAGCATGCTGAAGTGGTGTCCCACTCAGGTGTGTCCATAGCTGTAAGATGCACCCTGCCAGCATCCACACCAATAGATAGATAAGGACAGAAACAATTGCCATCACCATCTTGCACACCTATACTGTCAACCCAGGGGAATACATTGCCTTGCAGCCTGGGTCTGTACAACTGACAGAATGCACTGGTCTGCTATAGATAGCCTGCATCAGTACCCAATTTCCCACTGTCCTCTGTCACAGGTCTGTGTCATGCCCGTACTGCTACTGTACGTTACCCCATGGACTCCCACATAATGACAAAACACAGTCCACAGAACACAAATGCAAGGACATGTTGACAAATCCCAGTAGTATGTCCAGCATGTTCCAATGCATGAACTGTGGACCAACCTGTACATACTGCTGGGATGGAGTGGCAACTAGAGCCATACATATCAGATATCATGTGCATAATGGTAAGAAGAGAACATATTAACAGAGGGGGGGTAGCATCGCCACCATGGAGTGTGTGAAGGGTGAAACCCTGATGTGTGCACATACTTATCATGGCTGCAAACACTGGGATGGGTGGCCACAAACCTGCTTGCAAACCAAATTGTGAAGGATTAATGAACAGAATAATGATCCCCTGCCTCTGGATAACCTCAATGAGTCTGAATACCTGGGAGGTATGGCCACAGCACAATATGGCCAGCCTGTCATGGTGATAATTGTACAGGCATGAGACCCACAGCCACAACAGCACCAAGGTGCTGGACCATATACACAGACCCATCAGCAAGTGTCTGCAGTTTCCACTCCAGAATGACATGAGTGTGCAAGAATATGTAGGTTGCACACCACAGTACTGGACAAAGCTGCATTCGACTTGTAATCCCCAGGAACCTACTGCCAGCAAAGATGTATACCTGTCAGTAGTTGATGACATAAAACATCAGAGGGTAAAACACCACATATCACTGAGTATCCCTGCCAACACCAAAACCATGTAGCAGAAGCACCACAGACACAATTAGCAACAATTTCACTAGCCTTTGACCAATGTCAACCCACATTGTCAACCAATCTACAGATATCCTGCAGAAGCAGGTTACTAGCTGTAGGGGTAGAGCACAAATACCTGCACTGGAGTACAGCCTACCATGTAGTCATGCATGGAATACAGACACTCATACTGGGCATGTTCACACACTTAGAGAAGCAAAGGCCATGTCAGAAAACAAATTACAGAAGGGTCATACTGGGCATGCTCATACACTTAGAGAAATGAAGCCCATGTCTGGAAACAACTGTGGACTATACACAGCAATCAGTCACAGATGTCTGTGCAAACACTCCACATTACAAACCAGTCATACTCTGCACACACAACAGATGATAATATGCACATATATCCAAGGACAGCACACTATAACAGCTCAGACATACACATAATAGATGTGGGAAGAGAGTGACAGACAGCTCCACTCTCATGAGGCCTGTTTCACACAGCACACTCCCATTTTGCAAAAACATATGATGTGCAAATGTCCATCACTGTAAATAATTGCCCCTGGTAGCCTTCCAGTCAGTACACCTTTCATTGCCTTTCTTTGACAAGCCTGCTGATGTCATTCCCTGTGAAATACACCTTTGGTGAAGGAGTATCCCAGTAATCTCCGTGGCGTGTTCTGTAACTGCGTATTGCTCTAATGTGCTGTAGTAGCTAGGTAGGTGTTCTAATCTCATTCATGGCAACTGTGTGTGTGTGTGTGTGTGTGTGTGTGTGTGTGTGTGTGTGTGTGTGTGTGTGTGTGTGTGTGTGTGTGTCTGTGCATATGTGTAGGGCCCAATGCTTTTGTGGACAGTCAGTACACCTGTCATTGCCCTTCTATGCTGATGTCATTCCCTGTGAAATACACCTTTGGTGAAGGAGTATTCCAGTAATCTCCATGACGCGTTCTGTAACTGCATAATGCTCTAATGTGCTGTAGTAGTTAGGTAGGTGTTCTAATCCCATTCATGGCAAGTGTGTGTGTGTGTGTGTGTGTGTGTGTGTGTGTGTGTGTGTGTGTGTGTGTGTGTGTGTGCGTGTTACGTGACCTGTGTGGAGGTGGCTGTGACTGTGTAACACCTGGACCCATTGAGGAGCTGGTTTTGTAATTTTCCTTTATGGTGGCCATTTTATATGTCACAATGTCCACCTTACAAGGATGACAGATGTCAATCAGCGGAGATGCTGGTGTGCCAATCCACACCCCTACATGTGGTACAAGGCCTGGTGAACAATATTCTAGTATTACAGAAAGTACACTATGAACCTGTGTCTCAAACAAAAACACACTTGCCTAGACAGCTACCGCTATGTTGGTAGCACCCTGCATACTGTTCACAGATAGCAAGCATGGTGTGATTGGAGTGGGCTACAGAGGGCATGATACCCTGTCCATCAGTACAATAGGCACATAACTGAAGACAGTGCACCTTCACTATGTTCCCCAGTGGATGCCTACAACATCTGTGGTGCACAAAGGACTGTCCATGAGCACGCCCTGCCAAAAGAGGTCAGGAGTAGCACATGTGATGATAACAATCTGTGTACATAACATGGGCCTGGCAATCCAGGTACACTTCCACATGTCACTGTACATGATTGTGGGATGTGTGCACTTCCCAGACACCATCCATGTCATGGACTATAGAACACATACATGGAAGCATTGCACAGCACTGGCCACACACAATACTAACCCAGGTGACAGGATGGTGAATACAATACCCACCTGTGTGGGACATTCTGACACTACACACCTGATCCACACTGCAGACCATTGTCATGTGGCCTGATGCCAATGTATACCCCTCACCTAGCCTTGTACAGCCTTCTGGCACAGCCAACTGCTACACACCCGTGAAGCAATGCACACATGCACGTCAGTACTGGCACCCTGTGTCCCTGTGTGTAGTGTATGATGCTTTCAAACACATCCACACCTGGTACAACTCCCATTGGCATACTGAAGCATTCCGACTGATGTCAGACACCTTCACATGCCCTTTGCCCATAGTGCAGCACAGGAGCTCCTGTGGTGCATGTTATACCTGTGCAGTACTGTATTGTGGTAAAATAACTAGGTAGGGAGTGTATTCCAGACCCTGGCAAGTGTGGCAATGTGTATGAGTCCCTTAGAGAGTGTGGCTGTGTTGCCGCTGACACCAGTCAATGTGGACAGGCACTTGTGCTACACCTACCGTATCTGTACAGTATCACTGTTGCAGATGTCACTCACCAGCACATATATTTTTGGACAGCTCACCAGCACATAAGCTATGTGGTGCATGCAATAGCTGCATGCACATGTGATAGTAATGCATTGTCAGTCAGGGATTTGAATCCCTGTACTGGTATGTGTGTCACACAAACATGCTTCAGTTTTACTCTCCCACACCTTCCCTGACATACTTTGTCTCTGTCTGTCCCTCCCACACCCTCCCTGGTGGATGTGGATATGTACACCTGCTCTGCTTAGGCAGCAGCTAGTGTTTTGTAAGTGCTGGTCATGATCAGCTGATGGCCTCTGCACCAATTGCAGTCCTCCTCTAGCTGATTGAATGTGACACAGCTAACATTCCCATAGCCAATTGCATGGAAACACACTACAATATCTATGAACATCATGTTGTGTTGGTATTGGGCCGTGAAAATCACTGTGAGTGGAACCTAGATCTGGCATTTGGCAAACATCATCACAGGTGGGTTTGGGATTTACCTCCAACAACATATACTGTGGAAAATGGCCAACAGTCATGAGGGGATGTGCCAGACATGACTACAGAATGTAAGTGTTGCTGTTCTTAATTTAGAGTAATGTCGGTTTAAGAGGGTGTGTATGGTTATGTCTAGTCTGTCCATCTGTAGGGTCATCTGGAGACCGGTTAATGTGTTGAACCTTTTGTTCCTTGTGTTACTCACAGAACACCTATCTGAGAATGGCAGAAGCATAATGTGAGGATTGCAGTCAGTACATGGTGACAGCCATGAGAGTTACTGACTTCATATCCCAGATTGGACATACTTCACAAAACACAGTGGTATGACAGCAAATTTCTGAGGTTACCACAGCACCATGCCAATATTGTGCCAGTGTTCATAGCACTACTCACACATCTGTCACCCTTTGTACATATGTCATGCAGGATATGTGCATGTGTTCCCCTTGCTCTGCAACTGTTCTAGATCTGGTGTCTTGTGGTAATGGGAATATCTATGCATGCTGTTATACATAATCCTGACTGCTGATGACTATTACTGGCCCTTATCTGTTGTAAAATGGCAACACCATAGCCCATATAGGAATGTCGATGTCAGTCGACCCACCTGTCCCACCTCAGCTGGCCATGGCACCAGGCACCAGCAGATCTGGGTCCCAGCCTAGGACCTCCTCCTCCATTGTCCATGCACGACCTTTGGGTGGACCTGCTGCAGGTGATGGTGCTTTCCCCCCCGGGAGCAGGGGAGGACAGGAACCTGTCACCCACTGTCAGGTCCAGTCCATGGTGTGTAGGGAGCTCGGCAAAGAGTTTCAAGATCACCTACGCCAGCTTGAGGGATGAATGGTGCACTCAGAGGGTGAGCCTGCACCTCCTAACCAGCTCCTAGCATGGCCACCTATGGGGCCGTGAAGGTACAGTGGTGACTGCCCATGGGTGGGGACCTCAGTCCCACTGTTTCCATTTGGGGGCTCATGGGCTTGCAACGTCAAAACACCCCTCCTCATCCACGGTGTTTCCCCTCCCACATGTGTCATATACCATCCCTGTATACTGTCTTGTCTGTCATCCCACCCAACCTATCCTCCCAGGCATGCCTACTCTCCTTCCCCAACATCCCACTCGCACCTTCAAAAAGGGCAATCTGTTCCTAAATAATATCTCACCCCATACATAGCTGTCCATTACGCACACGTGTCCACTGGTCACATGTAATGTGGTCTAATTGACATCACACATATTATTATTGTCCTCACCCTTCTCTCAGGGTTTTGAGTGTCTAAACCTACCTCCAACTTCAATGCATATGCACAGCTGTTGCTGTAGAAGAAATGGGCAGCTATGGACCTTCCTTACACCCTTCCTGCACATCCCTAGCTATTTTCCCTACTGTTTTTCCCTCGTTGTGCCCCTTTTTCACAACTGTCCTATCAACTCTTTTTTTCTTTTCTTTAAAGGAAATTAGTGCGGATGTAAGTGGGAGTAAGCACTTTTAAGCATTAGTAAGTGGCTTTGCCCAGGTTTGCAAGATGGTAAGCACTGCATACACAAAGTAAGCAATTGTGAGGCTGACCTAGTGCAACCAGATTTTACCGGCAGGTAGCATTGCTTACCGCCACGCAAACCCACTTACAACTGCTTAAAAGTGCCTTAATCACCCTGTATCCGACCGCCCTAGTTCTGCCCAGCAACAAAATAAACAGCCTCTGCAAGGCTCAAACCCACAAGCCTGCACACCATAGTCAATGTGATTTATCAGTAGGCCATCCCAGATATACATAACACTGATGTTTTTACAAACATAGCATCCAGCAATGCCATTCATCAGTATGGGAAATGTATTGATATATGTAGATGTATGTGTCCATATATGTATAACTAAATAGATATATACCTCTCCCTCTCTATATTACATATGTGTGTATATATATATATATATATATATATATATATATATATATATATACACACACACATACACATATCTACATATAGGCATATACATACTGCATGCATCCAACACCTGTATGCCTAGACCCATTATTTCATACCCATAGTTCCCTCACTCCATCCCCACGCTCCTTGTCCACAGCAGTCCCCCATTCTACAGGTTCCAGCCGAATATAAGCACACCACTACACATTGCCCACTCTCTGCTTCTCGGGACACATCACATAAGTTGCCTCAACCCATGGATCTTCAGGCTTCCCGAACATTTAGTCCGTGAACATACGTACCCTTCTTTGCTTACCTTTGAGGCATGGTATGTTACTCCAAAGACTCTTTTTAGCAGAATTTTTGGGGTCGACTCACCAGGGACGAACATGCATTTGTTTCAAGATTAGACTTAGCAGGTTGTCACTGTTTCTCCCACTGGTAGTATCCTGGCAGTAGTCTGAGAAGCAGTGCTGTGCTACATTTAGCGGTGCTTATTATTTGATTTGCATGATATTTGCCTTTTGGCATTGATTTCCCATTCATTACTTGTTATATATGTGTCTTGTATCCTTGAGTCATGTGTACATACATTATATGGGGTCCTGGGAACTTTTACACTTCATTACAATAACACCTCACATCTAGACTTACTGCAGTACTCCAGTTAGATATGTCTGTTATGTAGTCAGTTGTGGCACATATGAATGTATACTGATGCCTTTCACAGGTTCAGTTTGGTTATATTATGGTGAGGACATGCTTACTACTGCCTTATTCTTTTGTACTTCTGTGATGGCTTGGTGGATAGCTACTGGGACTATGGTGTATAGGGTCCTGGGTTCTTGACCTGCATGGCTGTTTATTTTGTTGTTGGGCTGACAAAGGCCCATTGGATACAGAGTGATTAAGGCACTTTAAAGCAGTTGTAAGGCCTTAAGCCAGCTTACTAGTATGTACATATGCTTACTGTTGCTTATTTGTGCTTACACCTGCTTACTAGTGCCTTAGTCAGTTTGACACTGATACTTCACATGTGCATTTCTTGCGGTACTCCAGTTTATATATATATATGCTATTTAGTGGGTTTTGCAACAAAACTATTGGTTATAACGTACTTTGCCATATAAAATAGACTGTGCTACAGTGGGACTCGAACCGGGAATCCCTGCTCATTGGGCAGAAGCTCTACCCACTACATTATTGCTGTTCTGCTTCATTTGCATATTTCTACCATAAAGTCATACCCATGATTCCTTCCCCCAGCCCATGAGCTCCATGTACACAGCATCCATCCATTTTCCAGTTGCTAGCCCAGCCATACCACACCTCCACACATTGCCCTCTCTGCACATCTCGGTACTCCTCCAGTATACTGTCTCAACCCAAGCTTCTGCAGACTCTTCATCCATGTAGTCCATGTATGTACGAGCCTTGGTGTGACGGTACTCTGATACTGGTGCAGATATCGATGTTACTCACAATTTGTGATTCGTCCCACAAGGGATGGACCTGTTGTTGTGTCAAGATTAGACTTAGCTGGTCTACACAGTTTCTCCCACTGGTAGCATCATGCCAGGGGTTTGAGAAGCAGCAGTTTGCTCACACACCTGGCCAGCCTCATCTCCCAGTTCCGCAGAACCGATGCACCAGGTGTGACATTCTGTGCATGAAGCAAGCCCACACACCCCCATTTATGCAAGACTACTGTTCCCACAGTTTGATTGGACAGGCACTGTTCTTTGATACACATAGACTACTCGAAATACTGTGATTGAGCAATATACACATGTTTGCTGGTATTAATCTACATACTTACATACATTTCCTATACTGTTGAATGACTGTGCTAAATGATATGTTTGTGATAACAGCAGCTGTATGTGTATCTGCCATGGCTTAGTGGTAACTCACTTTGACTATAGTGTGCAGAGTCAGGGGGTTGCAACCTGGGAGTGCAGATTATTTTCTTACTGGGCACGATGAGAGTTGTTGACTACAGAGTGACTAAGGCACTTTTGAGCAATTGTAAGCGAGTATGCGCTGGTTTGCGCAAGGGTCAGCATTGCTGACCTCCAGTTACCGCATCTTACACTGAGTTAGCTTCTACATTTCTTAACCAGTGTGGGCATTGCTTACCGCCGCCCAAACAGGTTTAAACCCACTTACCCTCGCGCTACTTTATGTATTTATTTTACATTTGTTGACTGGGAAAATCCAACTGGATGCTTGTCCATTTTCAGCGGTGGCCCAGGGAGTAAAGCTCCACAGTAAACCCCAGCTACTCATTACCAGTAATACAGAGGTGTTCACATTCATAGAGAGTAACAGACTTAACATAGCTACGTAACATATTCTTCATGCTTAGTTTACGTTAACATGTCTGTATTATACATGCTTAGGTCAGGTTTACATGTCAGGTATGACTGTTGACACAGGTCAGTTTAAGGTGAAGTTAGATTCCAGTTTAACAGTTCTGGATAGGTTACACTCAAGTATTTGGGTTAGGTTTAGTTATTCCATACCTGTGTGGTAGAGTAGAAGACAATAGTGAAGGAGTAGGTAGGTAGGTAGAGGGGGAGACATTGTAACTGTATAGTAGGCTGTTGGAATAATTGGTAGAGGAGCAGCAATAGGGAAGGTTTGAAGGATGTTGGGATTTGTATGTGAGGCAGGACAAGAGGTGTCGGTTTCACTAGTTGGTGTAGGGGTATAGAGTGTAAGGTGTGGGGGGGTTTAGCCAGGTGGTGAGCATGTGCTGATCCAAGTGTGCTTGAGGTATTCCTTCAAGTGTTATTTACATGTGTCCTTTGGGACAGCTGAGGTAATACATGTGGGTAGAGAGTTCAAGATTCTGCCAGTATAGTTGGGAAAGAGGGTGTCACCTACTTGTAACTTTAAAAATTAATAGAAATGAAAAAGGGGTTGATAGGTAAATGGTGTTAAAGGGGCACAAAGAGGGAAAGATAGTAGGGGAAATAGCCAGGGATGTGCAGGAAGATTGAAGAGAAGATCCACAGCTGGCCATTTCTTCTACAACAACAGCTGTGCAAATACACTGAATGTGGAGGTAGATTTGGACACTCACACCCCTGGGTGGGGGTGAGGACAACAATAATAAGTTGTGATGCCAATTAGATTGGCTTACATGCCTACAGTGGGGTGTTGCAACCATGTGTTCTTTGGTGTTATTTAGTGGGTTTTGCAACAACACATCTGGTTATACCGTACTTTGCCATGTGCTGCAGTGGGACTCGTACCGGGAATGGCTGCTCATTAGCCAACAGTTCTGCCCAATTCACACTATTGCTTACATCCACGAGGCAGTCTGATTAGAACTGCTCCAGCCAACACCTGCACACCTCGACCCATAATTTCATACCCATAGTTCCCCTCCCCGCCCCTCCTCTATAGCACTCTGGGTGCAGGTCGGGTCTAACCACACCACTACACACTGCCCACTCTCCACTTCTCGGGAGCCATCTCGTACGTTGTCTCGACCCATGGGTCATCAGGCTTTCCCAACCTTGTAGTCCGAGTACATACATGCTCTGCCTTGATGAGTCATTGTATGGAAGGGACTCCAATTACCCAGTAATTTTTAGGTTGTCCCACAAGGGATGTTCCTGTCTATGTTTCTAGATTAGATTTAGTGGGTCCACAGTGTTTCCCCAACTGGTTGTATCCTGCCTGTGGTTTGGGGAGCAGTGGATTGTTTACTTTGTGTGTTTGTATGTTTCCTCTGTTTGGCTGAGGGGGTAATGGTATGTGTTACACGTATGTTGATTGGGCCCCTCACCCCCATTGGCGGTGCCTGTGATCATATGTCATTCTTATGTGCTGTATCATATCATAGATATGTATCTGTGTATATATATACACATACACACACACACACACACACACACACGCATATATATATATATATATATATATATATATATATATATATATATATATATATATATATATACATATATATATATATATGTGTATATATGTATGCATATATATATATATATATATATATATATATATATTGCTGTATATGTGTCTAATGACATGTAGATGTATGGTTGTCTGCATATGTATATATATATATATATATATATATATATGTGGGTATTTATATATATGTATGTCTATATATATATACATATGTACTACAGTGAGGGAGAGGTATATATCTATTTAGTTATGGGTATATATATATATATATATATATATATACACACACACACACACATACATCTACATATTTAGCTACATGTCCTGTAATGTTCGCTGGTATTGCTGGATACTGTGTTTGTGGAAACGTCAGGGTTATGTATATCTGCGGTGGCTTAGTGGTTAATCACTATTACTATTTACTATTACTATTACTATTACTATGGTATGCAGGGTCCTGGGTTCGAGCGTTGCAGGAGTTGTTTATTTTGTTGCTGGACAGAACACTGGCCTTTGGATACAGAGTGCTTAAGGCACTTTAAAGCAGTTGTAAGTGGGTTTGCGTGGGTTTGCACAGAGGTAAGTACTGCTAACTTCCAGTTACAGTGTCTTACACTCAGTTAGCTTCTAAATTGCTTAACCTGTGTAGGCAGTTCTTACCCCTACGCAAACAGTCTTAAACCTGTGTGTGTTTCCTGTATACCTGAATTAGACAATCCTATTAGGTTTTGTGTGCATACTGGCCAACCTTGTGTGCCATGTATCCTTTGTGATACCTACAAATAAAACCGTTAGTGTAAACAAAGTCACACGTGCAGTCTATTGTTATTACCAGGGATACATTCGTCCCATGTGGGACAACCCAAAAATTGGGTATTATACTTTCCTTTAAAACTGTGGCTGCAAAGGTATGCATGGCTATGTGCATGGACTACAGCATGTGGCAGACCTAGGATACTTGGGTCGGGACAACATACAGGATGAGTCCCGAGGGGGTGGGGGAGTGGAGGGTGGGCATTGTGTGGTGGTGTGGTAGCTATGGGCCGGTAACCAGAGAAGGGATGGTGGCTGCGTGTGTGCAGCGGGGGGGTGGAACTGTGGGTAATGAATGTATGGGTCGAGGATGGCCTGGGTTGGATGGGCCTGTACTGGTCGGCCTGCCTAGTGGGTGGGGGAGAGGGGAATGCGATATAAACATGTGAAACATAAAAGAAGACTAATTTAAATCCCTATTTAAATGAAACACTTACAATAAAATGAACTTGGTAGTGTATTGCAGGGCGGACGTGTTTGGCTGGTGGGGTATGCCAATTTGTACAAGACGTGTATTGTTTGGGGCCTCTCAACCCCATTAACGGTGCATGTGGACATATATGTTTCTGTTGATCTACCATTGCTATCTACAGATGTCTGGCCATATATACCTATATGGGTGTATATATTTGCTTACATATTTATAACTATGTCCATATATACCTACAGAAATATATATCTGCGTACATATATGTAACTTGCTGCGTATTTGTGGACATATAGGTGTTGAAATATATATGTGTAGATGTCGGCATTTGCATGTATACATGTTCATATATTTGCATATATATATATATATATATATGTAACTACATATATAGATATGTTGTATACATTTAGATAGTAATATATTTACACAAATACATCTAGATGTAGGTATACATTCTCTGTACTGTTGCATGACTGGGCTGGATGTTATGTTTCTGAAAACATAAGATTTATGCATATCTGGCATGGCTTAGTGGTAAATCATTTTGTGTATGGTGTGCATGGTCCTGGATTCGAGCCTTGCAGAGGCTGTTTATTTTGTTGCTGGGCAGAACACCGGCCGTTGGATACAGAGTGATTAAGGCACTTTAAAGCACTTGTAAGCAGGTTTGCATGGAGGTAAGCATTGCTAACTTCCGGTCACAGTTTCTTACACCCAGTTAGCTTCTCTTTTACTTAATCTGTGTAGGCAGTGCTTACCCCTGCGCAAATTCACTTAAACACACTTACTAGTGCTTACACCTGCTTACTGCTGCCTTATTTATTATGCATTATTATTATAATCGCCACTCATCAGACCCATCATAGAGTACAATGCCCCATTAGGAATGTACCTCACAAGACATTTCCAACAGCTGGAAAGACCACAAAAGTACCTCACCAAGAGGATTACTGGCCTCAAACATATGTCCTATGCAGCCCGACTTGAAAAACTCCGGTTGTACTCAGTGGCATAGCGCTTACTCAGAGGTGATCTCTGCCTGACTTACAAAGCCATGTCCAACTCAGAATTGATGGACATGCTCCACCTAAAGAAATCCAAGTCACTGCGAGCCATTCGCTCTAGTGAGCTAAACCTCGCCACAACAATAAATAGAACATGCTGGAGGGATAGATTTCTGTCACAGAGACTCCCCATGCTTTGGAACAAAATTCCTAACTACATTAGGCAGAGCCCCTCACTAACACTCTTCAAGAGAAACCTTGACGAGTGGATGGGTAACAGAAAATATACCCCTGGGATCACTTCATTGGCTCTTCTTGACAGAGGCTCAGTTAATTAATCAATGGGGAGGCGAAAGCTGACACTCTAGCTAGGCTTGTAAATGCCCTCGTGCAGATAGCCTAGTACCTACCTATGAACCTATGATACTGACTCTTCACATGTGCATTTCCTGCAGTACTCCAGTTCATAACTATATGTTATTTAGTGGGTTTTACAATACAAATATTGGTTATACCATGCTTTGCCGTGTAAAATAGACTGTGCTGCAGTGGGACTCGAACTGGGAATGCCTGCTCGTTAGGCGAATGCTCTGCCCACTACACTATTGCTTTGCTGCTTCATTTGCATATATCTTCCTTGTTATCCTTTTCAGCCTTTTAAGCTGCTTTAACCGTAGCTAAGCAATGGGCACACCCACACACCTATGGTTAGCTGTACTCGGAGTTTTAAAAAACAATAAAAGGGTTTCTTCTTTTGATTTTTATGCCCTGTTGCTGTTGTACACATGTGGGACTGTTGGTGGAGATATGCGGACACCTATGAGTGGTCTCGCTCATTTATTTCCACTTTCTGCTCTTCAACATTGCAGGGGCATGTTTATTCTAAGAGCTCTGCTCTCAGACATGCCCCCTGCACTCGTACACACTCCATGTAAGCCAGGGAGGTTGGGCAGCATGCCTTCATTAATATGCATGGTGCGCTGCCATCCTCCTCCTACATGGGTGCTTCTGTGCATGACTACGCTAGTCCTGCACAGAAGATTAGTGAATCCGGGGGTGAATGTTCACTTAAGTAAATTTGCACATCAGCGAATGTTTTACACAGGGAATGGAATTAGTTGGCCAACATTAGGAAATTTGTCCTTTTCCTCACTGTAGTGCTATCACAGAGTTGGTACATGTAGGTAAGGGGGTGTGGGGGGTGGGTTTGATTAACTGTGGTGTGTGTACATCGTAATGTTGGTCAACTAATTGCATTCCCTGTGTAAAGTATTCGCTGATGTGAACATTTGCTTAAGTGAACATTCACTGTTTTAGGTTCGATTAATGGAAGTTCTCTCAGTTGAACCTTCGATGAAATAATATAGAACCCCACATCTGTATATTGTATTCATTTATTTGTTTACATTTGATTACTGGGAAGGTCCGACTGGGTAGGAGTACATTTTCACTGGGGACCCAGGGAGATAAGTATTAAAAAACATTTTAAGAATACAAAAAATAACTACAGGTTAAATAATTGTACCAAATTAGACATAATATAAAAACCAGTTAAGAATAGATAAAACTTATATGACAATGTTTTAGCATTTAGGGAAATTCTGGCCACATTACAGAGAAATTAAAAGTTAAGTTAGTATAATAAAAACAGGAATTGCAATATGAAGTGAGGGAAAAGTAAGCTTATAGCATATCTACAGACAGAAAGCCAGGGGAGAGAAACTGATATAAGTAAGGAAGTGAGCGAAGAAGGAAGAGTAATGAGGTATAAGGTTTGAACAAATATTTATTAACATTTATGCAAATCATTTATCCTGGTGCTGAGCAAGAACACAGACAGCTTTTGGCTAGGAAGTGTTTCAGAATGGTTTTAAAGGACTGGAGAGAGGGTATTAACCTGATAGATACAGGTAAGTAGTTCAAGGCCTTAGCAACATGGTGAAAGTACAGGCAATGCCCAGCAGATTTGATAGGTTTGTGGACAGACAGGAGTTTTTGGCCATTGGATCATAATAACCAAATGGGAACATAGTTTTGTAGACTGTTAATTAGTGCTGGACAAGCAGATGGATTCTGGATAATTTTATAGGTGGTAAGAAGCTGTGTATATGTCAGTTGATGAGGTAGTTCTAACTAATTCAGGCTTTTTAGTGCTATATAGTGGTGAGTTCTGAAAGGGATATTTGCTACAAATTTAGTGATTTTGTTACATCATTGCTCAAGTTTTGATTTTTTTGTGATGCCTGAAGGTTAGTAAGGATGGAAGCGCTGTAAAGAAGTGTGGGGAGGAGATAAATAGAGGCAAATGTAGTTTTAGTTGCATCAGTGAGAAAGTTTTTGGCTCTATAAAGCATCCCTTATTTTTGATGAGTTTTTATTATGCAATTTTGCATTTACAGGTCAAATTTAAGATTATCATCCACTATCATCCCCAGTATTTTTCTCTGAAAAGCTACTTCAATCCATAGATAGTTTTCGGTGCGGACACCATGCCCAATGTGAACATATTTTTAGTGTATTGAATTTAGTAAACAAAACATTTAAAGCCTTTTTTTAAGATTAAATACTTCATGTCTTGTACTGCAAAATGGGTGACATCTCGCTATATGTGGCTGTGAATTAGTTTCTGTTGGGTAAACCTACACTATGCTAAAGGATAGGATACGTTTATATCAAAGTAATATAACATGTAAAAGGGAGAGAACAGCATTATATAAGGATTGCAAAGAACATTCTCGGCCAGTTTTTCTAATTATGGGAATAGATACTATTCAACAGCAAAACTAAAGTGCAGCTAAATGTCAAGAAATATTGAACAAGATAGAAAAAAGTGGATAATTATTACAGGAGTCCTGTTTAAGCCTGGCCTAAATGACTACCTATAGATGTGGAAGATTTTGAGTTTGCCAATTTGTACATATAATCTATTTTAGAAATAATTATAAGTTTTTTTATTGATGGGTAAGATGCCAATTTTAGTCATTTGATTGGTGGATGTAGATCATGTGATTAAATCACTGATGTTTTAAACATTAACTATATAACACTGGAGAAGCTTAATTATGAGTGAAACTGGATTGTTTTGTTTCAGAATGACAATAAAAGGTGTAATATCAGAACTGCTTGGTACTTTAGCTTGGTATGTATGTATGTGTGTGTGTGTGTGTGTGTGTGTGTGTGTGTGTGTGTGTGTGTGTGTGTGTGTATATATATATATATATATATATATATATATATATATATATATATATATATATATATATATATATATATATATACACACACACACACACACACATATATATGCAATAGGTCAGTGACTGGCGAGAGTACAGTGGAACAATTGCAGCCATGGACCTGGATGCAATGCCTTTACAAATAAGCAGTGCAATGTAAAGGGATTCATTCTAACAGTGGATATGTGGTGATCATAGCACAGTTCATTGTTAACCTATGTTCCTAGATCCTTAACTACTGGATTCATTTTTAATAGTGTGTTGTCAATGTCATAGTTACAAGGGGAGTCATGCATGCCAAAGGATACAATTATGCACATCTTAGCATTTAGTTTTAGTATACTTTCAGCTGTCTATTTACTCCACAGTGCTTCATATAGAACCATTGCTCTAGGCCCAAAATCCTCTTCCAGGATGTACAAAAATTGTTTTAACTGTTTGAAAACAATTTATAAATCCACTGTCCACTTTACTTTGAGTCATTTACTCAAGTCTGTTAGAGAGCATGTGTTTGATGAACATGAGGTACAAGCTTTTGATAATATCCAGCAAACCATAAAAATGCCCTTTCTTGCATCTAGGGTTGCCACCTTCCTTCATGGCTAAAACCGGAGTAAAGCCATACCCCTCACGTCACCAGTAACCCTGCCCACCCCCTCTCCCGCCCACATTCTGCCCATTTTGTGATGTCGTGATGACATCACTTGGCGGGGAACGCCCTCTTTTTTCATTCCTACTGCCTGCTTTCGGCTGATTTACTATGCTTTTCTGTAAAAAAAGCATAGCAAATCAGCCGATTTACAAACTCCAATAGTCTGTTTCCTTTTTTAAACAGAACAACGGAGTTTGTACAGTGTTTTCTGGACTACCGGAGAATCAGTTTGATTTCCGGATAGTCCGAAAAAAAAAACGGAGGGGTGGCAACCCTACTTGCATCTAACAGGTCAGTTTCTCACTTTTCCCTCATTTTTTTTATTCTGGGACCTAACGATTTCCCTACTATTATATAGATAAAATATTTTTCCTCTGGCAACTGGCATCCATAACTTATTTTTTGAATCATTAATAGTTAACCTGGCATGTCTTAGGGTGTCTTGTACAAGCTGTACCTTACCTAAATGGGAGTCCCAATCCTCAGAATGTATTACATCATCATCTAGGTTAACGGCAGCTTACTTTAACATGAAGTGTTATGATTCTGTCCATTAATCTTTGAAAGCTTGCCCAGGTGGTATGTAGACCAAAAGGAAGGGCATATACTAGAATGAACCCTCTGTTGCAGAAAGTGCTGTAGTTTTCCTGGTTTTGGGGTTTTAAATGTACTTTCCAGTACCCCTTTGTTAGACCTAATGTAATCAGGAATTTGCGTTTATATCATGTTATCGAAAGATGAAAATAGCGAACTCTATTTCATTGAACCTAAAATATCTAAACCACATAATATCGAACATTCAGAACAGTGAATTTTTTCCTTGAGAAAAAATTTGCTATTCCGAAACACATACACACAACACAAGCACACCTAAAAAACATCAATACACACACATACACTTATAATCCAACAACTAACCCTACACGAAACTATACATACTCTACTATCTATCCACTTACCTTAACCCAAACCCTAACCCTAAGGTCCATCACTATCTCACACTCACCTAACCCAGACCCTAACCCTAACTCACTTAACCCGCCCCTAACCCTAATTCACCTAACCTGCGCCCTAACCCTAAATCACCTAACCCACGCCCTAACTCACCTATCCCGCGCCCTAATCCTAACAACCACACAATTGCACATTTACCTGAACCTGACCCATAAATTTCCACCACAGCACTGAAAATAGTGAAGCCACAGAACTGGCCAACCAAATTTGCTCAAAACGGGTCAATAGTATAACATTCAAAGTTTTAAAACGTCGATGTTCTGATATAGACCCAGGAATTTTGCCTTCCCCAACCTTTCTAGTAGTTCATCCACCCTAGGCATTTGGTAATTGTCAAATTTTAAAGTGTCGTTCATCTTCCTAAAATCATTGCAGAACCTGATTGTTTTATCAGGCTTTGGTACTCCCTTGTGATCCTTTTGACTCCTCTGTTAACCCCATCTTAAACTTTTTTTGTACTTCATCTTCTTGCATAGTCTTGGTGTCTGACTATAGGATTCTGTAAGGTTTTGAGTTAACCTTTTCTCCTGAAGTGGTCTCAATATAGTGTTGCATTAAGTTTGCTCTGCTAGAAAGTTTTGAGAACATTTCCTTGTCTCATAACATAAACTAATTGTTTCTGTGGCTTAGATAATGTGTCATTTACCTGCACTGTAGGCACAGATGTCATTTTTTTCTTCACCAGAATTATCAGTTTCTGCCATTAAGCAAAGGTCCATCCTTCCATACTCAAACCCTTTTTCCAATTTTGCACATGGGGCTGGGGTGTCACTTCAACAGTAATGATCATCTCAAGCCAAAGTTTACACTGCTGGGTGGCTAGCCCTGCCGCAGTAGTTCATCCTTACCACTCATTTATGCATACGGTCAACTTAGAGTGTCCAATCTGCTGGTTGCATGTCTTTGGAATGTGGGAGTAAACAGGAGCACCTGAAGGAAACCCACGAGACTGCAGGGAGGACACGCACAGAAGGCACCCTAGCTGAGAATCGAACCAGAGAACCTCTTGCTGTGAGGTGACAACGCTAACCACTGCACCACCGTGGCCGCCCTTTACAGTGACCGCCCTCAAAGGTCTACACTTGTTTCCTGGTTTCAGAATGTTGAGATGATATACCTGTTTTGGCCTTCTTTTACTAGTCTGTCTAACTCTGTAGTTTACATTATTTGTTTTTTATGCTATTTCAGAGGAACACTGCCAGCTAGCCAAAAATGTGTTTTCTCTGAAGTGGACCAAAACTAATACTTGGCCTCTAATTCTGAATTCCTTGACCCTTGCATTTCTGTTATAAGCCCTTCATGTGTGGGCTTGACTCTTGCCATGTATTCCTTTACAATGGGAATTATCACCTTCAAACTAGCTCCTACATTGCTGTAGTGTTCTATGACACTTTTAAATGAGGCTTTCTTCTCTAGACAAATTCCTATGGTAATATCTAACCATCCATGAGTGTCTGCCACATGACGACTCAAAAACACTGAATCCTGTCAAGATTTATGGTACTTCTCTAACGACATCATTGGTCCCACTTTTTACCATTTTCCTCAATAACTTTTGTCAACATCGATTTTAATGTTTGATTGAAACACTCCAGTAACCCGTATGTCTGGGGGTACACTGACGATTTCAATTGCTTGACCTTAAGGAATTAGCATAGCTGGTACATTATTCTGGACACAAATGGAGTTCAGTAGTCAGGGAGTATTTCCTTGAGTAGCCCATACGCTACAAAATAACAAGACTAACTCCCTAGAGATCTAGCATTAGCTTTAGATGCAGATAACCTGAGGGTACTTAGTACAGATTGCACAAGGTAAAAGAAGTGCTAGGTCAGGATTCCACTTTATCATATACAGTGTCATTTTTTTCTCATACTGGCCCCATATCCTGAGTACTCTTGATCTGTACATGTTTTGTCTCCTGGGCAAGTGGCAAACTACTTACAACATTAGCACATTAGCTACTTACTGACATGGTGTGGTACGCTTGCACTTTGGTGAGTTTGCCAGTGCAGATGGGCAAGATGGCATGGGCAACTCATTCTTGCCATGCCCTGAACACCTCCAGTATTCATGCCAATAAATGGACCCAAGTAATGTGGGCAGAATCAGGCCTTTCTACATCTACACTAGACGGCAAGGCACCTACCGTTAACATACAACTTAACTCTTACATTGGTAAATGAATGTCTATGCAGTTTTAAGGCTATTATTTAAGGTGATCATTTGATATTAAGCAAAACTTAGACTATTGATTTGTTTACTCTAATGTTATCTAACAGCTAACAAACAATTTAGCAAAGCTGTGATCTCTGCTTAACATACAAGGCCATGTCAAACCCTGAGAAACTTTTGCAGAAAAGAGGAAAATCCCAGGATGCAAAAAACTCCCTTACTAGCCTCAGTAAGAAACTGAGATGCCTCATAAAATCCTCCAAAGCTAGTTACGAAAATAAAATTGCCAAAGATTCCAAAGACAACCACAAAGCATTCTATAACTATGTCAAAAATCTAAATGGCAATGCTCAGATCTGCTCTGAGCTAAAACAGAATGGCATTAAATATACTGATCCAAAGGATATTGCCAATATCCTGGCAGATCGATTCAGTGCCAACTTCACCCCCCTCACCCCCTAAATGTCCCATCTCAATACCGGAAGATTGCCAAATTCCAGTAATAACGGCCACACAGGTACAAAACGCACTCTCTAAAGCCAAGAATACAGCATCCATGGGACCAGATGACATCCCGGGCTGTGTACTACATGAACTACAATATGAACTGGCACCTCACCTAAGTGTCATGTTTAATCATAGCCTCACCTCAGGTTTCGTGCCCACTGAGTGGCACAGAGCTACAGTTATCCCAATCCACAAGGGGGGATCCACCTTGGATCCCGGAAACTACCGTCCCATCAGTCTGACAAGCCTTATCTGCAAGGCCATGGAGCGTATTATCATGGAACTTATAAACAAAGACATTGGCAACCTTCAAACACTGGACCCCACCCAGTTTGGGTTTGTGAAGGGCCGATCTTGTCTCCTGAACCTGATTAACTTCTTTGAATCAGTCTCCAGAGCCATGGACAAGGGTAAGGTGGTCCACACAGCCTATCTAGACCTTGCCAAGGCCTTTGACACCATCCCCACTCTGGAATCATAGATAAACTTACTAAGTTGGGCATTAATCCCTATGTCACCCAATGGGTTGCTAAATGGCTTACTGATAGAACCCACACTATAAAAGTAGCTGACTCCAAATCCAGCTCCAGACAAGTGACAAGTGGAGTACCTCAGGGTTCAGTCCTGGGGCCGCTCTTGTTTGGCATCTACTTCTCTGAAGTACAGGTCAACACTAAGGGACTCTGGCTAACAAAGTTTGCAGATGACTGCAAACTGGGAGCCATTATTGAATCCCCAAATGATGTGTATACTCTACAAAAGGGCCTTACAGAAACAGATGCTTGGTGCCAGAGCCATGGGCTCAAGCTCAATGCCAAGAAATGTATTGTTATCCCCTTTGGGAAAAACATGTATCCATGAATTACCATATAGGTGGCAGTACACTAAACACAGAAAGTGTGATAAGAGACTTAGGGACACAGGTGGACAGTGGTCTCACCTTCGATAACCACATCGCCACAACAGTTAGGAAATCCTTCTATGTGGCACACCTCATCACGAAGGGCTTTTCATCCAGAAAAAAGGAGGTCATTGTCCCACTGTACTCATCCCTCATTAGACCCATTATAGAATACAACGCCCCATTTGGTATGTACCTCTCAAGACATCTGCAACAACTGGAAAGGCCTCAGAAATACCTCACTAAAAGAATCACAGGCCTAAAGCAGATGCCCTACGCTGACCGCCTTAAAAAACTCCAGCTATACTCTGTCGCATATCATCTACTCAGAGGCGATCTCTGCTTAACATACAAGGCCATGTCAAACCCAGAGCTGTTGAACATGCTACACTTAAAGAAATCCCAATCCGTCAGAGCTACACGCTCCAGGGATCTAAACCTTGTCATCACAATAAACAAAACATGCTGGAGGGATAGGTTCCTGACCCAGAGACTCCCCAGACTCTGGAATAGATTGCCCATACATATCAAGCAGAGTGCCTCTTTGGACCTCTTCAAAAGGAACCTTGACGACTGGATGGGAGAAAGGAAATTCACCCCAGGGATCACGTCAGTCGCCCTGCTAGACAGGGGTCCGGGAAAGTAAATAATGTGGGAAGAAATAGCCAGGGAATTGTTATGGCTAGGCTTGTATAGGCCCTAGGGCTGATAGCCTAGTACCAACCTATGAACCTATGAACCTATGAGTTGTTGGACATGCTACACTTAAAGAAATCCCAATCTCTCAGAGCCACAAGCTCCAGGGATCTAAACCTTGTCATCACAATAAACAAAACATGCTGGAGGGATAGGTTCCTGACCCAGAGACTCCCCAGACTCTGGAATAGATTGCCCATACATGTCAAGCAGATTGCCTCTTTTGCCCTCTTCAAAAGGAACCTTGACGATTGGATGGGAGAAAGGAAATTCACCCCGGGGATCACGTCAGTCGCCCTGCTAGACAGGGGTCCAGGGAAGTAAATAGTGCGGGAAGAAATAGCCAGGGAATTGTTATGGCTAGGCTTGTATAGGCCCTAAGGCTGATAGCCTAGTACCAGCCTATGAACCTATGAAAAAAATCCTGAAACTTGTTATTCTAGGAAGTACAGGTAAATGTGCCAGTTCTCAGAAAGCAGTAGCAGTTCAAAGAAAGGTTATTAATAATGCACAGCATGGTATTACAGTTGTGCAGCAAGCTTGTTATTCATTTTAAAATAATTTCCTCTTAAAATGCCAATTTATATAATCAGAAGATAACATGAGCTATAGAAAGGTGAAGTGTCCCCGTGAGAGATAACTAACAGTACTGTCGTAACTCTGTGTAAAACCATAAATAAGCAGTACCTGAAATTAGGGACAAAGTTCAGCATGCAGTGCTACGCTGGAAGCTAACAGAAACAAATATCTTTAGAGCTGGCAAGGTCACTATTAATAGACTTACAATCGTCACATGTGCACAGCTTTACAGAGTTACATTTGGTCATGTACAAAGAATGGTACTAAACTGATGAAAAATGTAGGACTATGTCCAAACTATAATCAGCTACATTTCTAAAACTCCTATATCTGTATACAAGTTAAGAAGGCTATGATGTGTGCTACATATAAGGTAGTAACAAAACATCATATCATTTCCCAAAATGGGGCAGATGAGGGTACACACTTCAGGTCCTGTAGATTTGAAACAATGAGACCCCTGCCTTGTCTGTACAATGCCACTTCTCAGTACCATACACTTACACATGCTATCCTTACACACATTTATCAGTATTCTTTTAATACTCTCTTATTACCTAACTTCCTACCACATTCCACTACACAGCAGCCCCCCAAACATATACAATCTCCCTGCTCCACCACCTAAAACCTCTTTATCTTGCAATTGCTCCTAATCTGTACAACACAATTTACATAGGATACTTTCCTAATAAGTTTCTCCCACTTATTCAAAAATCTCAAACCTCTCTGAAATACACCAAACTCATAGCTAAACTCGCCAAATTTCTTTCTGATTTCTCTATACAGCTAAAGCTCTCTGGAGACATGTACACTAACCCAATCCCTGAGGATATTCATCAGAAATCCAGCAAGCCCCACAATACACCACCCAACAGTAGGACATTAACCCCTCCCAGCAGCTCTAACCTTCTCCTCATTAACATGAATGTTAGGAGCTTAGTAAATAAAAAACATGAACTGCATGTTAGCCTGTCTACTCCCCTGATATTATAATACTAACAGAAACTTGGCTGAAACCTGACATTACCAACAATAACATTCTTCCCCCAGGTTACAGTATACATAGTATACATATACATAGCGAGGGGGTGGTATAGCCCTACTGTATAAACAAAACATAAAAGTAGAACTCATAGAACCAAGCATGCTTAATTTCAATAACATTGAGGTACTTTTTACCATACTTGAAATAAACCACAACAAATATCCAACCATAATAGGTATTGATATTTCCTGGCAATAACTCTAATTTAATTGAGGATTTTTTATACTGGATTTCAATAATATTCCAGCAAGAAACCATCATATTAGGTGACTTTAATTCTGGCTGGTACTCCTATAACTCATATAATCCTTCTAACTATATCAACCTGCATGGCTTCACCCAGGTCATTCAATCCACAAGAACAGACAAGGCAACCAAAAGACATTCTATTTTAGATTGGATTCTAGCTAATAAACCTACACTGGCCTTTCAGTCGGATTGTTTCCGACTCCCAGATAGCATTAGTGATCATCTCCCAACATATTTAATTAGATAACATCTTCATCCCCCAGAGAAATACTATCACCATATTCGCAACAAAAAAAAAAAACTTCAGTGCTCAAACCTTTAACTTGCTAAACTGCAGCTGGACCCCACTCAAAATGTTACCCCTTAATATGGCTGTGGAGTATTTTAACACCATCTTCCTTGAAACATTAAACAGCCTTGCCCCATGTAGAACTACTAGAGTGAGAACCAACTTCACTCCTTGGCTGTCTAAAGAAACTAAGTGTTTACTCAAGCTAAGAGATAAAGCCTGGACAATCTGGTACACTATAGACAACTTTGAAATAAAGCTAAACCCCAAGTCAAACTAGACAAAAATATACTATACTACTATACAACAAAACACCACCACAATCCTACTAAATTCTGGTCTGCCATAAATAAACTTGTACACCAGAGCCAATCCTCTACCCCTACTCCATCAACTACAAACAATAACGATGGTATAGCTGCACAGTTTAACTCTTTCTTCACAAACACCATACGCTCAGTTACTAAGAACCACTGCAACAAACCTCCTACTATCCCAACTATGGTCATCAGGAAACTGGCTCCTTCTCTTTCAAACCTGTCCAAACTAAAACCATAAACAACTACTCTCTAAGCTAAAGCCCACAACCCTAGCAGCTGACAAGCTGCCCTCTGAATTCTTAAAACTAGCAGCAGATGTCATCGCCTATCTAGTCTCCATTCTCATCAACCAGTTTATGACTAAACAATATGTTCCACAAACCTGGAAACTATCATCCATAATTCCTTTGCACAAAGGTGGTAGCTATATTGAATTCTGAAATTATTAGCTATATTATTATCATTATTATTATTATAATAGTATTAGCTATCTTACCACCCCGTTCTGTAGTCTTAGAAAAGTCCATTCATATGCAGCTCATCAATTACCCATTAGCTAATAACCTCCTTTCTAGCACAGAACATGGATTTCTCCCAATCCATAGTACTATTACTGTCCTGCTCAGCTTCACCAGTGCCATCAACCAACATCGAAACAATGGCAATATTGTATCCTCTATATGATTGGACCTATCCAAAGCATTTGGTACAGCTTCTCATCAGAAATTACTTAACAAACTCTCCACCCTAAAACTCAACCATATATCATTAGCATGGTTCCTTAGCTACCTAAGTAACTGCCAACAAGCTGTTAAATGGCAACATGGTCTTTCTTCCCTGTTACAAGTTTCAGTATGTTCACCAACAAACTTCACATAGCTACTTCTCTGGCCTCCATTGTAAATACTGTGCTGCACCTATGCTAAATGAACTCAAAGCAAAAACACAGCAGTTGTTCCTGTCATTTGAAGCAAGGTTATCAGACTGACAACTAATCCTGAACCCATCCAAAACTAAACTCATGTTCTTACACCCTAGTAAAACACAAGATCTTACAACGCCATTCCAGCTATACCCTTCCAATAATACCATAATATCTACTGTAGGTCAAATAGAACTACTAAAAGTCCTTATAGACAATGTCTTAAAATTTGATATACGTATAACTCAAGCAATCAAAAAGACACATGTAAAACTAGGTGCACTATAAAGACTCAAACCCTTCCTCACTAGCACCACAAAACAAACAATTGTCAGGACACACCTAGTCACCACCCTACTTTATGCCTCCCCCATCCTCACCAATCTAAAATAAAACAGATCTGGGCAAACTAGAATCCTGTTACAAGAAAATTGCTAAATTTGCCAAC
The DNA here is from genome assembly GCF_019279795.1 of Protopterus annectens. Taxonomy (NCBI): domain Eukaryota; kingdom Metazoa; phylum Chordata; order Ceratodontiformes; family Protopteridae; genus Protopterus; species Protopterus annectens. The sequence goes on along the minus strand of NC_056748.1, from coordinate 270,642,283 downwards.
AGCTCTCCTCACAGGTCTCACCACTGCTCTGCCTTACAGCAACAGAACTGACTAGAATTATCCAATTACCTATCCTACACCCAACTTATTATTGCCCACAGACTAATTCACCCACCAGAAAAAAATCCTGCCCTTCAATGCTTGCTCCTATCCCACACCAACACTTGAGTCCTCAGATCCTCTAATACATCCTTACTGCATATATCCAAATCCAACAGTGCAACTGATGACTCCACTTATTCTAACTACTTCTCTAAAATTTGGAATAGTATCCTACAACCCATTATAACTTACTGCCAACCCATCACAATTTAAAAAGCTACTTAGGAACTACCTCACAAATAAATGGCTATGCCCATACACTAGTCCAGACTAAACCTTCCTCTTATTACCAACAGTCAGCTCCACTACCTTACAACCAAACTATCTGCATCAAATTTAACCAAACATATTAATCCAATTATCTTCCTTCCCCCAACCCCCACCCCACCAACACAACTAATATGGCCTACTCCTCTTCCCCCACCTCACTAGAATACCCCACTTGTCAGCTTTTTCTCCTTCACCTTTACCTCTGCATAACTAACTTTCTGACCAAACCTACATCCTTTAGAGTTTTACTAATTACTCCCTTCATCTACCTTCAATCTCTACTATAAACGTATAGGATATGTCCAAATGAGAACCTACTGCCTAACTGCTGACTATATAATAACTACTGCATACCTCATATGCAGTGTACGGAGCATGATGATACATAACAATGCTGAAATATTATATCTATATGTATATAATAATGATACAATTTTTTAATCTTATGACACTATAACAAATATCAAACACATTTTATGTCCTAATGTGCTCAGTGTGATTCAATACAACTGTCTTCTTGTATATCTGTATGTTGTAACCTGTGTGAAATTGCTTGTAATATTCCTATAGAGCTTTCCTCCAATGCAACTATTTTTCTTGTATATTTGAATGTTCTAATATATGGGACATTGTATGTAATATTCCTATGGAGCTTTTCTCCCCAGGCCTCCGCTGAAAATGGGTTCTGTCCCAGTCTGATATTCCCAGTACAAAATTATAGATAAATATATAAATAAATAAATAAAAGGATGGTTCTTTGAAAGACAATGAAAACTAACATTATTTTAAAATACAATTTTAAGAACCTACTAACACTGAGAATTCAACTAGCTAGTTTCTTTCACTGCAGTTTGCCTGTTTGCAAAGGCAACCAAAACAGTAAAAAAACAGCGATTCCAACCACAATGACCACCAAGAACAGAAATAAAAGGCTGGAAGGAAGCTTTCAAATTCTTCCAAGGTTTAATGTCACCAAATCAAGATAAGCAAAACACCAAAACGCTGATAACACTCCAAATATGTTTTCGTTCACAAGAACTTCATCAAAATAATAAATTACATAGCTAAGGCCCATTAAATACTCCCCCAATCATAAAATAGCCAATGAAATAACAGAATAAAATTAAAAAAAAGACATTCAAAAATACATTCAAATGTATGTCGAAATGCTGCCACCTAGTGTCAAAACATGCTAATTACACACCATAAAAGGCATTCTTTAAGCAATGATAAAAAACTAAAAGCTATTCATACAATCACTCATAATGTAATAAAATGCAGTAAAATGTCTCGGTAGTGTGTTGATGTCAAACATGTAAAAACTAATTTTTGATTGTGTCTTTCTGCTTTTCCCGGTTAGGGGTCGCCACAGCGGAACTCCGGTCCGCTAATGATTGGTAGTTGATTTTTACGTGCCAAGTTACCAGCCCTGACGCACAACCTTCAACGAAGGTACGCCCATTCACGCATGTCTCCACGCAGAAGACGCTCTAGCTGAGAATCGAACCAGACAGCGTCTTACTGGGAGGCAACAATGCTACTGCAGCACCACCAAGGTCAAAACTTGTAAAAACTAATAAAAATATATATTTATACTTTTGTAAATTTATACTTTTGTAAAAAGTATGTATATATAAATATATTTGCAAAGTACATTATAGCTTGGCAGACCTGAGTTTCAATAGAGGTGCTATTGAGATGTTCTCATTTAACCCCGGAATCCTGCTTGCATCTAGAGTAATCTGCCACAATAATTCCCTATACTCAAGGATAGTCTCCCATGCACACACCCCCCCCCACACACACACACACACACACACATCCTGTATAGCAACCTCTAGAACAAAAAATTCAGAACATGCTCTTGGGCAGTCCAAAAAATGTTTATACAGAGAATTTTTAGCATTGCATTTCTTGACATCGTACATATGCTCGTATATACGTCTTTTCAACTTTCGTTCAGTCTTGCCCACATAAAAGGCATTGCAGGTCTTACACACAACTAAATATACTAACTCACTAGAGTTACAATTAATAAAACATTCACCATACACCCATTTATTCCTACATTTAAAAATACCCGATCTGTGTTGGAACTGAAATTGCACTGTGTGCATGCTCCACATTTAAAAGTACCTTTTCTCTTAGTGGTGTGAACAGGCTTCAGTTTACTCCCACACTCAAACAGGTCCTGCAAATTTTTACCCCTCTTATAACTAACCTTCAGGGGTCCCTTGTCAATACCTTTAAGATCCGTCAGTGAAGTAAACCTATTCCATTCCTTTGTTGTTATGTCCACTACCATTTTAGAGTCCAAATTAAAATCTAGAATAAGGGCTTTAGAGTAAACCAAGGGGTTATCTTCCCTTGAACAATGTTGGTTTGTATCCAGTCCTTTACCCAACAATGGGTAGTACCTAATATGGCGTAAATTACTTACATAAGTACGACTGTCAGCCAGTAAATCCCTCGGGTAACCCCTTTGAATAAATAAACTTTCAATAAAATCACACTCCAACAAAAAATCTGCATCCTGAGAAGTCATCCTGGATGTTCGAATTAATTGAACCTTATAAATGGTTTTTTTCTGTATATAAGGGTGGGCACTCGAAAAATAAAGATAAGAATTTGAAAATGTATCTTTACGAAATATTTTAGACTTAATACCCTCCACAGTTTTAATTAAACTCACATCCAGAAAAACAAGCCTGTCAGTGTTTATAGAGCTGGTAAATTCCAAAAAGGGGGTAGTGGTATCCAAGTAAATCAGAAATTCATGTAACTTTTCCACTGTGTCACTCCAAAAAATAGCTATATCATCTAAAAATCTCTGGTAATGGGACCAACAGTTACTGTATGCAGAATTTAAAACATATTTTTTCTCCCACCAAGCTAAAAATATGTTGGTGTATGTGGGGGCACAGTTTGCCCCCATAGCTACACCCTTAATTTGATGAAAAAATTCTCCCCCAAAAAAGATGAAACCGTTTTTTAATACCATCTCCATCAGTTGTAAAATAACTGACAACTGGTCCGTGGATGGGCAGGCCTTGTATAATAAAGCTTCTTCCAACCAGACTAACCCTAAATCCTGGGGTATAACAGTAAACATGTCTTTAATACCGATTGTGACAAAGATGATATTGTCAAAACACTGGTCAGTTTTAATTCCCTTTAAAACATTCCAAGAATCTTTTAAAATAGTCCTTTCTGTACCCCAAATGGACTTTAATTTTGTGTCCAGAAATGTTGCTATGGATGCTGTCTTTGACCCATCAGCAGAAATGATTGGTCTTAAGGGGGGGGGTCCATAGGATCCTTATGCACCTTAGGTATGCCAAAAATAGTAGCAATTCTAGTTTGAGCTACATGTAAATACTTAGGAGTGTCCAGATCAATCAGTCCATCCAACAGTAAATCATCAATGACTAAGTAAATTTTTTTGTATGCAACAAAAATCTCATTTCTGGACACTCTCCTATAAGTGCTAGAATCACCCAGAATGTCTAATATTTTGCCTTCATATATAATGTTGTCCATCAACACGGACCCCCCCCCCCTTTGTCCGGTTTCATGACTCGCACATTTTGGTTCTGTTTAAGTTCCTTTAAAATCAACCACACCCCAGCCATGAGATTGTATTTAAATCTGTAGGGAGAAGCAAAATTAACCTGCCTTAATTCTTTTTCTACTACCATTTCAAAAGTTTTAATTTGGGGATGTAGAGGTGGGTTAAATTCACTTTTTCTCATCAAATTTAACCAAACATATTAATCCAATTATCTTCCTTCCCCCAACCCCCACCCCTCCAACACAACTAATATGGCCTACTCCTCTTCCCCACCTCACTAGAATACCCCACTTGTCAGCTTTTTCTCCTTCACCTTTACCTCTGCATAACTAACTTTCTGACCAAACCTACATCCCTTAGAGTTTTACTAATTATTCCCTTCATCTACCTTCAATCTCTACTATAAACGTATAGGATATGCCCAAATGAGAACCTACTGCCTAACTGCTGACTATATAATAACTACTGCATAACTCATATGCAGTGTACGGAGCATGATGATACATAACAATGCTGAAATATTATATCTATATGTATATAATAATGATACAATTTTTTAATCTTATGACACTATAACAAATATCAAACACATTTTATGTCCTAATGTGCTCAGTGTGATTCAGTACAACTGTCTTCTTGTATATCTGTATGTTGTAACCTGTGTGAAATTGCTTGTAATATTCCTATAGATCTTTCCTTCAAAGCAACTATTTTTCTTGTATATTTGAATGTTCTAATATGTGCAAAATTGTATGTAATATTCCTGTGGAGCTTTTCTCCCCAGGCCTCCGCTGAAAATGGGTTCTGTCCCAGTCTGATATTCCCAGTAAAAAAACTTATAGATAAATATATAAAGAAATAAAATGATGGTTCTTTGAAAGGCAATGAAAACTAACATTATTTTAAAATATATTTTTAAGAACCTATTACCACTGAGAATTCAACTAGCCAGTTTCTTTCACTGCAGTTTGCCTGTTTACAAAGGCAATCGTAATTACTATATTGTCACCCTCTGGCCATGATGATTGCATGCTTGTTTTCTTTTTTCCCCAAACACTAGTGTATTGGGTGGGAGGAGACTTACTAAACCTGACGCCATACACCTCTCAGTTAGCCTGCTAGATTTCATCACTTGAACTTTGTCTCAGTTTTCCACTGTTCAGCAACAAGGTGATGTATTCAGTGTAGAATGTCCCCCAGTGATGACGGTGGCATCCCTCCATGTGCCCATATGTCCCCCAGTGATGACGGTGGCATCCCTCCATGTGCCCATACTCCTTCCCAAATGTCGGTAATCGACATCCTAAATGACTACCTTGTTACTTTGCGAGTAGGTTATGGAATTCGCAAGGACTTCAGTACTTGTTCAGGAAATGGCTCATTGTTTTAAGTCGTGGACTCATTACTCCCTGGTGAACGCCTAGTGAACATAGTTCTCACATCAAAACCTCAAATGACTTCAGAAGCATTTGTTCAGCCTTGCTCTCTTCTGCCTAGGAGCAATTTTACACTTCTCTCCTAATGCCTCTATCTAAATATGTCTGAACTAGAATGCGTGTTTTTTCTGCATTTTTACAGGGATAAACAGGCTGCATATTGTTTTTTCTGATGTAGTTTAGTCATAGCATTGCTTATACTTTTACCTACTGCGTGATGTCTGTTCAGTTCTGGTGGTCAGTGCTAAGTATAAAGTGAAAGGACTTACTTTCCAGATCCGCTGTGAAGTCACTTAGGAAGAGTTTAAAGAGGGCCACCCTAAGCACTGATCCTCAAAGTCCCTTGAGGAAACGCTTCTTACCCTCAGAATGTCTGTAGTCACTGCTAATATCTGCCATATATATTTCAACTAGTTATTTTTTTTAACAACTTTATTGAATTATCATCTGTGACACAGGCAAACTTGCATTTATATAAAAGCAATCAAACCATGTAAACAAGTTCACGTTTACAAACATTATACACAACATATATTGTTATTTATCTTGTAATCTAAACAACATTAAATAAATTATTAAATTCCTGCCTTCCCTTAAACCTCATTCCTCCTCCAAAATATTTTTCTGCATGTATCATTCCCACAATTTCCATTTTATTCTATGCAACTTTCTCCTACCCCTTTCTAAAGATCCCACTTCCTGTTCTTTTATCTCTGTTATAATATTCACTATTTTTAATTATTACTGTGCTGCGGTAGCATTGTCGCCTCACAGTAAGACGCTGTCCGGTTCGATTCTCAGCTAGAGCCTCTTCTGCGTGGAGACATGCGTGAATGGGCGTACTTTCGTTGAAGGTTGTGCATCAGGCCTGGCAAACTGGCACGTAAAAATCAACTGCCAATCATTAACGGACCGGAGTTCCGCTGTGGCGACCCCTAACCGGGAAAAGCCGAAAGACACAAACAAACTGTATGTGCATTAGTCTTATTGTCACTCAAACTATGTGTTCATTTTTATGTCGTGCATGGGGACCAAAGCAACGTAATTTCATTCAGATTGCACTGCTGTGTATACCTGATCGATAATAAAGTTACTTTGACTTTGACTTGATTTCAAGTACAGTTGATTTAGACTTTTATTTCCATTTTCTAGTAAATGCTTTTTTGGCAGCCACCAGAATTAACAAGGCCTTACTAAGTCTAGGCAATTCAGATCCTGCATCCCAGCTCAAAAAATAATTTCCTTAGTTACACCCATTTGCTTGCCCAGTGTTCCTGAAAGAGTACTCTGTAGGGAATTTTAAAGTCTGCCAAGTTATTACACCCCCAAAAATATTTTCCCAGGTACCTCTTTCTTCCCCATCACACCCCCAACATTTGCCATCTACCTGAGGAAAAATTGTTTGGAGTCTGCTTGGGGTATAAAAATATCTATGCAAACACTTCCAAGCAAAAATTATAAATCTTCTAGACTTTTTTTACATATTTGGGAGCAATACATTATTTCACCTAGTTCTTGACTCTGTTTACACCCTTTCTTCCCAACTGTGCCAGACTGACTGATGTAAAAAAAAGTCCTGAATGAAATATTTTCAGATTATACAAATCTACAGCAAATATTGAAAATGAAAAAGTGGAATGCTGAAAGGCAGAATTCAAATTAAGAAAAATGACAGGCACTGAAAAAGCAATCATCCCCAAAAAATGGACCCAAGTCTATGCAGCATTTATCATAGTGCACTGTGACCTCAGGCCTTCCATTCCTAAGAAACTAATACCACAGAATTACCCGAAGCCATGCAGTAATTCCCACTCTTCATCCTACAGAAAACTCAGTGGTATCTGAAATGCATCACTCAGTAGCAAATCCAATGTGATCCTCAGAGCCATCTAACAGCTAAGCCTAAAAGAATGAAAGGCTACATTAGACCACATGCATGATGCAAATTAATAAGCAAGTGCTAAATATTGTATGCATGATGTAGCAGAATAAGCATATGTCTAAAACTGTGCACATAACAGCAAAAAGTGTCAAATGTGCATAAGACAGTAGTTAAGATGTCTGTCTCACAGCTCCACAGACTGGAGATCAGACCGGAACTGCCTTTACAGCTTTGTGCAGTCTGCATATTTCCCTTTGTACATGCATTTTTTTCTCTAGGTATTCCAAAAACACACTATTTGGTAAACTGCTTTAAACTATCCTTTCACATAGCAGCTATATGTTGATTTTATTTATTTGTGTTTGATCACCAGGATAGTCCAAATGCACTGTGCAGGACCCCTATTCAGAGGAAGACTAGGGAGAAAAATTCTACAAAATCATACATTTTAACAATAAAAGAATATAGACGATACAGAAAATATAATGCAATAATATGACAAATTGAATGACTTAGCCAAATGATTCTTTTTAGGAGAAGGGAGAAAGAATAGTTACTAAGCAGTTTAAGTTACTAAGTATGTAAAGAGACGTAGGAATATAAATAGGGAGTGTTAATGAGAATGGAAATGATTACGATTAGGAAGTGAAATGATAGCAAGAAGGCATTACTGAAGGAAGATTTGTGGAGCAGTTTGCAAACAGGGATTTGGCGCAAGTGGAAAGGTAATAGGTTAGAGCTGGAAGAGGAATTAAGATTGTAGAATTCTAGGATAATAAAGGGCAGACAGCATGATTAGAGGAAAAGAGTGGAGTTAAAGGAGTTTAGCCAGGTGAGCTGGAACAGCAGCAGTGCCAGGAATTAAACAGGTAGACCTTTAGTTTGATTTTGAAGCAGATGGGGGGGATATTAGCTTAATAATAATAGGAAGGGAGTTCCACAGTTTAGATACATAGATTAAATATATGGAGTCGCCATAGGGATTGTATATTTTTTTTTACCTGAATTACATTTGTGTCTGATAAACAAAGGGGCCTTACTCTGAATGATTTAATTATAAATCAAAACTTCAGTGAAACAGCAGCAGTAGTAAAGTCCATGCTACTGGTTTCATAGCCGAGAACTTTCTAGATACAACCTTTTAGAGTAGCTGAAATAAACTAAGATGGAGACGGGCTCACAATACAGATGTCCTACAAGCATAGGATCATAGCATGTTATTAGACTACTGGCACTGAAGCCTTTGCAAGCCTAGCCAATAAACTAGCCCATGTTCCCACAAGTCAGCACCCAAAGCACCTGTCCAGTAGGGACACAGGTGGAATCCCAGGGGTGTATTTCCTATTTCCCATCCAGTCATCCAGGTTCCCCTTAAAGAGGGATAATGAGGTACTCTGCTTGACATGGAGAGGGAGTCTATTCCATAGATGGGGAGTCTCTGGGAGATAAATCTGTCCCACCAACAAGTCCTATTGATGTCACAGACCAAGTTGAGTTTTTTTGCAGGTTACGGAAGTGGAGTTTGGCTTGTGGATATGCAGCAATTTCATCAAGATGAGGTCAGAGATTGCTCTGAATGCCAGACATAGATCACCTCTGAGGAGTCTGTATAAGATGGAGTAGAGGGACAGGGCTTTTAGTCTATCCATGTTGGATAGATTTTTGAAGCCCTGGATTCTCCTGGTCAAGAACCTCTGTGGTCTCTCCAGCTGCTGCATGTGCTTCATGAGGTACATGCCAATGGGCCTGATAAGGGAGGAATACAGGGAAGTTATGACTTCCTTGTTCCTGGAAGAAATACCCTTACTAATGAAGTGAGCCTTGTAGAAAGCTCTCCAAACAATGGAGGCAACATGGTGGTCAAAGATTAGGTTGCTATCAACATGAGTGCCCTGGTTCCTCACAAGTGCTTGCATGCTTAGGATGTTGTTATTAATGTGATAATTTGTGAGATGGCACTCTCCCCAAAGGGGATGATGATGCATGTTTTTGACATTTAGTTTGAGGCCGTGCTTCTGGCACCAGTCATTTGTCTGGGTGAGACCCTGTTGTAATATGTCTGCATTACTAGGGGAGTTGATGACACCGCCTAGCTTGTAGTCATCTGAAAAACTTGGTCAGCCATAGACCTCTGGTTTTGGCTTGCACCTTAGAGAAGTATATCCCAAACAGCAGGGGCCCCAAGACCGATCCCTGGGGTACACCGCTGGTTACAGGTCTACTACTTGAGGTAGCTTCCCCTATTTTGACTGAGTGAATTCTATCAGTGGGCCAATTAACTACCCATCTCGTCACCTATGAATTTATGCCAAACTGGAATAGTTTATCTATTATGCCTGAGTGGGGAATAGTGTCAAAGGCCTTGGCCAGGTCAAGATAGGTGGCATGCACCATCTTCCCCTTGTCCACTGACTTTGGTGACTGACTCAAAGAAGTCTACCATATTTAACAGGCATGATCTCCCCTTCACAAAACCAAACTGTGTGGGATCAAGTGTTTGGAGGTTGCTGATGTCATTGTTAATGTGGTGCATGATAATACATTCCATGGCCTTGCAAATCAGCCTAGTTAGGCTACTGGATCTATAATTGCCTTGACTGGTGGATGCTCCACCTTTATGCAGAAGGATGCCGGTGGCTGTCCTCCACTTGGCTGAGGCAAAACTGGTACTAATGGCTTAGGTGAATAAGGTTTCTAATGGTGATGCAAATTCCTGCCTGAGCTGATGCAGGATACAGCCTAGGATGTTATCAGGTCCCATGGAAGCTGTGTTTTTAGCCTTTGAGAAGGTGGTAATGACTTGTTCCTTAGAGATAAGGGGTGGGGGGGGGGGGCAGGTGCTTTGGATATCCTGGATTACTAATGGGGGGAACAGAGGGGTGAAGTTTTCACTGAACCTGTCTGCCAGCAGGTCGGCTATATGCATGGCATTTGTGCACATGGTGTCCTTGACCATCACTTCTGAGCAGATCTGGGTGTTTCCCCTTAGATTGCAGATGTATGTGAAGAAGGCCTTTTGATTGTCTTTAGTAGATGTGGCCTATTTGGACTCGAAATTACCTTTGGAGGACTTCACTAATACCCTTATTTGCCTGTTTAGGCCAAGGAGAGATTGCTTCCAGTTTGGCACCTGTTACTTCTTGGTCCTGGACAGCAAATTTTTTCCTTTTGTTGTAGAGTTTATTTATAGCCGATGTCCACCATACAGGTTTACTCTTCCTTGAGGAGGAGGATTTTGTCCTGTCAGGCATTGCTGAATCCATGCATTTATATAAATGGCTGTATAGCACTTTGGTATACGTTTGACCATTAGTGCCAGTCCCTACTCTTGAGGGGGGGGGCTGTGAATGAATCCATGCATTTATATAAATGGTTGTATAGCACTTTGGTATACGTTTGACCATTAGTGCCAGTCCCTACTCTTGAGGAGGGGGCTGTGAAGCTATTTAGACCCTCCCTTAGGAGGTTGTTATTAGCTTTGGAGAAGTTTCTTTGTTTAACCCTAGCGGGGGGGGGGGGGTCAGGGGAGATGGTGACTTTGAAGGTGACCGCTTTATGGTCTGATCTTACCAGGGATGATGACACTGCGGGGATGCTGCAGTGGTTCCCTTTGTTGGTTAGTACCAAGTCTAAGATGTTGGCACCTCTTGTGGAGGTGTCAACCAGCTGGTCCAAGGCATTGGCATTGATGAAGTCAAGGAATCTTTGAGCATTTGTGTTTTGGCTTGAGTAGTTCTTCCAATCAATGGTTGGGTAGTTAAAATCTCTCAGGATCAAGGTATAGGGTTGAATCTTAATAGATTCAAGGAGGTCCTGATAGGTGGCATGGGCACCCTGAGTCAACATTGGGGGCCAGTAGCTAACTATTATTTTTAATAAGGGCATTGTCAACCATTTACTGCACCTCGAGCATCTGCTGTGCATCATACTGTTTGACCAGTCTGGAAGTGTGTATATCTTTAATATATATTTAAACACTACCTCCTTTGGTTTTGCTGCAATCAGTTTGGGGTCTATATGTATGATGGGATGGGTAACCAGGTAACGCTGGGGTGCTCTGTGCAGCTTTGAACCAGGTTTCTGTGACTGCACAAATGTCATAATCTACCAGGCTTAAGAATGCTCGCAATGAGTGCAGTTTCATATTGAGACTCCTAGCATTCAGCAGCATGACCTTTAAATTGCCTGTAGATGAAATTCTCATGTTGGTAGTTTTGACCTCAAAACATTCACTAAAAAGGCACTATAGGGGAGGCAAGAACCTTTGCCAGGAGCCTGAAGCCCAAGGGAGGCAGATCCAGGTCATCTCTGGCAAAGCATCGTGGTCTGTCAGTCATATCTTTCCAGGCCGCAGGTACTGGATCCACTTAGAATGACACCAGAAACTAAGCCAATTGTTAAAGTCAATCATTTATTGTTTGTATTGAGGCATCATTCTGGGTGACAGCAGAATGCTGTTTAAGGCTAGTGAAATATCTGACTGAAACACATATTTAGTGAGCTCAATCATGTCTCTCTTCAAATAGTCCAGAGAGGTATGTCTCAAGTCATTTACGCCAACATGTACCTATGACAGAGTCATAGCAGTACTTGTTGAGGGATTTAAGTGCATGGGTGATGTGGCAGATTCTGGCACCTGACCTTACCGTGACTTTGTCCTTATCCAGCCTAGTGAGGGGCACATCTGTGTGTCTCACAATGGAGTCTCCTATGATTAATATATTGGGTTTTTGGTTAAGCCTTAATGGCTGTGAGACACAGACGTGTGGTGTGTGGTGTGTTAGGCTGTGGAGTTTGATGTGTTTTGTCTCTGAGGTCTCTTTTGTTTAGGTATGTTTTTGTTAAGAACCTCCGCGTATGTGGGTGTGTGTTGTGTTGGTGTGGGTGATGTTTGAGGTGTGGTGTTTGTGCAGACAACCTTCTCAGTGACAGGTATACTGGCTTGTGAAGGAGAGAGCATAGACTCCATGTTTTTAATGTAGTTGCATCTCTCATAAATTGTGTTCCTGGGTGGTAGTAAGAGATGGTTGTTCATATACATGAGACAGTTGTTATACTGTGCTGGTCCATTTTTTGGTTTTTGGTGACAATTGCTACACTGTATCAGGATGACCATATCAACGAGATTGGCAGGAGAAACTGTAAGAAACTGTCCATCCATATTTCTCAGAATCAATGGGGGGGATGAGCTAAAGGGGCAAATGTGGAAAGATCTGAGATGGATACTAGTAGATTGTGTCTGTAGGGAGGCTGTGAAGAAGTTTCACTACCTCAGGATCGAGTGAGTGCTAGTAAGGGAAAATTTGAAGATGGAATACCTTGCAATGGGTTAAATCATTGCAGCAGCGGCACTTGATGTGCAAACAAGTGCAGCCCCGTGCAAACACAGGGTTTAAATACCAGAAAAGATGGAAGAATCTAGAAGCTCAGATTACTACCCAATCCTGCTAGCCCCTGCATTTTCAACCACTCGATCATGCTAGAGAAAAGCAAGCAGCCCTGTTACTCTGGCAGCTCCTACCAGCACAAAATGGCTGCCAGGAAACTCAGCAAGCAAAACCACCAGGCCTGGATGCAGCAAATCTGTATCCAGACTATGCTACTTGACTAGAACACAGAAAACTCCCGGAAAATGCACAGAAAAGCACAGATAGAGCACTCGCAAACAGAAAATACAGCCCTCTGTATGAACAAAGTAATTTACAGTTACGTAATTCAGTAAACATGCAGTTACAGTAATGAAACACTACTTAGCAATGAAAATACAGTTAAAACAGTATAAAATAGTACATGAATGCAGTGAAGAAGTAAAAAAATCTTTATAACAGTGCAAAATGTAGTAGATTAGCTGTATAGCACAAGTGTTAGGAAGTGCAGTTCAATGAAATAAATGCAAAAAACGTATTCTGCTCTTGAAGCCTCCGGGAATTTCTGCTACGTCACAGTGATGGATCACCACTCCTCAATCTGGTAAAAAAACAAGCGCAGCCACCTGCAAACATAGGGTTTAAATACCAGAAAAGATGGAAGAATATAGAAGCACAGATTACTACCCAGTTCTGCTATCCCCTGCACTTTCAACCAATCATTCTTGCTAGAGAAGGGCAGGCAGCCCTGTTACTCTCACTAACAGAGAAGGCAGGTTTCTACCAGTACAAGATGGCTGCCAGGCTGCCAGGAAACTCAGCAAGTCACAGTGATGAATCACCACTCCTCAGCCTGGTAGCAGAATATTTTATCTTTGCAATGTCCAATCAGTTTAATTTCTCCAAGTTTTTTTTTTAATACCATTATGGGAATGGACCCATTCCAAAGTCAAAGTATGATTAAAGTTATAAAATTAGTATTGTTTCAGTCTTTGATGTTTGCCAAAGGTGCTCTTTGCAGTACCTGCAATGTCCCAGAATTGACTCATTTTGCATTTTTATGGAACTACATGTATTGGTAGTATATCTAAACATGCCTGTCATTTTTTTGAGACCCATTGCTCCTACTACTATTGGACCTTCTGGGTATCCTTCTTCCACATTGCCCTCATTTCTGCCTGCAGATCCTGGTATTTTATGACTTCGTGTCTCTCTGTACATAAGACACTGTAATCACTGGGTGTAATTTCAATGTTCAATGCTACTTTTGTCTTCTTTTCATAAACTACTGTATCTGGTTTTCTCACATCTATTTTTTGAACTGTTTGGTAATCTTATGTGATATAAACTTCATTTTGTTATGTTTTGTGGATCATGTTTCTAATCCTTCTTAGATACTTTAATATTGTAATGTTTACACAATCCCCAGTGCAACAGTCTTGCCATATTATTGTGCCTTTCAGTATACGAGCCCTCTGTCATTAGTGTATCATACCCAGTAGCAAGATGTGTGACTGTTTCTAATTCTGTTTTACAGAACCTGCATTTGTCTGTTTCTCCCACATGTTCAATGAACTTTGTAAACCAATGTGTATGCAGTCCACTATCATGGGCCCCCGATACTAACCTTTTGTCTTTTGGTTTAAATTCACCTCTCTTTAACCATTTATGTGTCAGATCCTGATCAACATGAGGTTGTTCCACGAGTTTTCTGTACTTGCAGCTACACTTATGCATTTTCCACATTTCTTGCTTTCTCATCTGATCCTTCGCCTTACATTCTTTATTTTGTTTTGTTTTTTGGCACATTCAGTTGCTGCCTCATTTTTGTCTACTTCTGGTTTGATTTCCATCCACATTTGACACCAATATTGTTCTGCTAAACTAAGCAGGGAAGTCATCTTAGACTTGCTCTCCTCATGTTTTACAACTTTCGCTATGTTTGGATCTTGTGAGGTCAGCAGATATGTATGCAGTCCTACAATTGCAGATCTGTACATGTAATCAACTTCTATGAGGACCATACCTCCTTCAGAACAGGGAATATATAATATTGTTATACACTGATTTTTGTATATCATTTGATAAGTATGAAGCATTTTTATTTTTGCCCTGTCCAACTGATCCAATGTCTTTTGGGGCCAGTCAATCACCCCAAAACTGTAATTTAGAATATAAAGAGCAAATCCGTTTATAGCTTGGACTTTGTTCCTAGATGTCAAAGCTGTCTTTAGTATTCATTTTAGTCTTCTAAAATATTCCTTACTACATTTTGTTTGCATTTGTTCATGTTTTATTGTCGATCCTTCATCAATTCCAGATATGTATACACTCCCTCCTGCTCAGATTCCTTTATATTACATTCCTCTCCCAAACAGATATTTACTTGGTGCCGCAGCTTTCCTGCTTTAAGGGGTGCTTTTGCACATTTATCAAGACCAAATGACATTCTTTAAGTTTGACCATTTGCAGCTGTGCTTTTAGTTCCTCATATGATGAACTATACAGTTTTAAATCATCCACAAAAAGAAGATGAGAAGTCTTTACACTTTGTTGTTTTCTAGGAGACAGTTTCTAACTATAACCTAATCTGTTAAGTAGACAGCTTAATGGGTTAAGGGTAAGACAAAACAGCAGTGGCGACAAGCTCACCCTGGAATATCCCCCTTTGAATTTTTATCCCTGAGATAATAGTTTGTCCTTTATCATGGCTTAGCTACAGTGTGGTTCACCACTGGTTCTTGGTCACTGTAATGTAATCGATCAATGTAGAATGTATCTTATACGTCTGTAAGCCCTCGTTTATCCTTGACTGTGGGATGCTTTCAAATGCTTTTTTGTACTCTAGCCATACAATACTTAGATTCTTCCCCTTTTTACAGTTCTCCATTATGATTTTATTCAGCAACAAATGATCCTTTCTTCCATATGACTTTCTTTTATTACTCTTTTGTTCTACTGCCGTGACTGAGTTTTCTTTTAAATTTGATTAAACTCTATAGGCATCAGTTACAGCATATAATATATACATCAATGGAAGGCAAGTTATTGGTCTATAGCTTTTAGGATAGCTTGTAGGTTCACTCTTAAGAAGGAGTATCATTTTTCCTGCTGTTAACCAGGCTGGTGTCTGTTCAGGATGTGCTCTTAAATAGTTCTTACTCAGAGATAAATCTTCATGTAAAGATGTTAATACTTTTAGCCTAACTGTATCCGGGACTGGGGTTTTCCATTAAGGAGCTTTTCTTAATTTTGTTTTAATTTCTCTGGCTATTTCATCCCATTTCATATGCTGTACATTTGAACTTCTTAATGTTTCTTTTACTTCTATCCATTCAGCATCTTTGTTATGTTCCACAAGGTCTTCATAAATATTTATCCAAAATGTGTCTGTTTCTTCTTATTTTTTGGTGGTATTTTTGTTTGTTTTGCTTTGTTTTCCAGTTCTCCATAAATGTTTTGGGTCATCAATGAATTGCTTATTTTGTACTTTTCCTTTGTATTTATCTGGATGTCCACTATGTTTTTCTGCCTGTGCTGACAGCGTTAGCTTATTACTTGCAGTATTGTGCAATAGATGCTGCTCTGTTCTGATACTGCGTGTTGCTATTATCATGCTTATCCTTCTAAGTATTTTTTGCTTATCTTTTCCCTCTTCTGTACTCTTTTAACAGTGACACTTATTGTCTTAACTGCTTTATAGCTTTCTTTATTCAGTACTTCCATGATGACATTTGATTTCGTCCCTTCATTTCCCTTATTGCCCTGTGTTTTCGTGGTAAGACTTTATTATTAATTTAGCAGCACAGTACTATATCCTATTTACTTCTGTTATATCACATGAAGTTTTGTGAGTAGTCTTGATTACTGTGTTTATTTGTTTTATCAGACTTCTAACATTTTGGGTCTTATTGAGTTTCTGTAATCTATTTCTTTCACTGATCTTAATATGTCTCCCTATCTCTACTAAATCAAGCAACTCTTCTCTTAGATCATTTTCTTCTAAACTAAGGGCACTCTTTGTTTTCAGTTTCCTGTGGGCTTTCTACAGAAAGTTCCAGAACATCTTCCATTGACATATTCTCTCCAGTTTCATTCTGTGTAATTATCGGAACTCACTGGCCTGTCATTCCACAACATTGACTGCATCAGAGTTGCCACCCTTTCCTGCTCCTTCTGTGGCTGTGCAACTCCAACTGAACTTTTGTACTGGTTTCCTACTGGAGGCTCTAAAGTATCTTCATATGGCAACTGATCAGATGTTTCCCATTCCAGTAGTTTCTCCTTAATTTGGGTACTAATTGTTCTATCATGCTGTGATGTTCCCAAAGTTGGAATTCCTACACTAAATCCTTCACTTTGCGAGTAATCCAAAACTTCAGTTTCTATTTCTTTAACTTCTCCATTACTAATCCTCTTTTCTATTTTCCCCTTTGTTTTCTTATTTTTGTTTTGTGAAATTTTCCATATCTGGATGCTTTTTCATGGATTTCTCTTCAATTATCTTAGGTGCTGCTTTTTTGTATTGATTAGTTTTGCTTTCTCCTTTGCAAAAATATTACACCATATTAAATCGTTCTTTCCCTTGTCCATATTTCTTCCTCAGATGTTTCCCACTCCTTCTGTTTCTCCTTACTTTGTGGACTCATTGTTCCATCATGCTGTGACATAACCTATGTTAGACTTTCAACACTAAATCCATCACTTCATAGATACTATATAACTTTGGCTTCTATTTGTTTAACCTGTACTTTACTAAGCTTTTGTTCTATATGTTCTATGCTTCCCCTTTGTGATATTATTTTTTGTATTGTAATTTTTTTCATATATGGGTGCCTTTGCCTGCATTTCTCTTTAAATATCTTTGGAGCTGCTTTTTCTGTATTGATTAGTTTGGCTTTCTCCTTTGTATAAATATTGCACCATACCACATCTATCTTTCTTTCCCGTGTTCATGTTTCTTTTTTTTATACCTTTCAAAAATCTCTAGAGTTTGTTCTTTATATTTTTGCACTTCCTCGGTTGCTTCTTTTTCAAAATAGCCCAAGTTTTCTTCTTCTGTATAATGCTTTTCATGAATCTACCGTATTAATAAGCACAAATTTCCATTTGAAGTTTCTGAGAGTTTTTTCTTGTGCAAGCATTTTTCATTCCTCAAATTTCTCTTTTAATCTTTTTGTTTATATTCTATACAGAAATCCTGGGCTTCTTGCATAATAGTAACAATACATAATTTCTTTCGTATCCTCAGGGCCGGCCTTAACTGAAATGGCACCCTAGGCGAAGCACTGCTCTGGTGGCCCTTAAGCCCCACCCACACCATACTCAAGGAACACCCCTATTTGAGCCATGCCCACAGATGGGTCACTCCCACAAAAGCTACTCCAGTTCTTTCAATGTTTAAATGCATGAAAAATCAGTCATACTCTAACAGACACCTTGTAGTCTAAGGTGGTTGCAGTGGGTGACCATCCCCATGACCCAGCACTAGGTGCATTGGCCAGAGGAGTCTAAGGTGGCTGCAGAGGCTACACATGCTGCACCACAGCTGAATCTGCAGAAATAGGAGACAAAACTAGGATTTCAATTTTACATGCTAGACAGTGACATACTGTATGTACACCTCACCACCTGTTAGAGCTGTTCATGTAAACTTCCTTGTCACCTATGCTGCTGTACAATAGAGTGGTCATTACTCTCCCTCACCTCCCATTGGTGCTGCAGCTCAGGGTGATACCTGTGCACGTCACTATATTGATGCTTTTTCACTGCTTACCAGAGCAGGTGATTCCAATGGCATCACTCACCTCTCTGGCAAGCTGGTGTCAAGCATCTGTTTCATATAATGGGCCATCACAATGACCCAGCAGGTTCTCCTGATAATCTGTGTATAGTTTATACAGGAAAATGTTTGTCTCCTGGATGAAGCAGGCAGGAGTCCTGCTGAACCAAGCACCTGAAGAGGTCCTGCCCACTCAGCAAGTCAGAACAAGGAGAAAAAATGATAGCCCATGTGCACAACAACATAGCATAGACAATATGCAACATGAACATCCTGGCAGCAAGGGTAAACTTTGGAAAGTATCTAACACAGACAGTTGGCTCTATGGGCTTCCCAATTAACGTGCATGGGCATAGTGTGCACGTGACATACTAGTCTTGGAATGAGCATGGACAGGCATGGTAACACTGTTTGTAGGTAACTAAAATCGAGTAAAAAGAGGTGTATTGGCAGATTATCCTGGAATCCAACAGACAACCTGGACTAAATGAAATAGTCTCCCCTAGCCCCCGTGCTGAAACTTAGGGCTGCTAGGTTATGATTGGTGTACAATATGAGTTTTATATGTTTATTAATGCCTTTCCTTTATTTCGTATATACATTATTTATGTATGGTTGTTTAGTATGTTTCTAGTTTTATATGCTATTTGCTGTTTTTTAGGGAATGATTAAGTTTTAATTAATTATATTTTGATTCATGTCATTATGCAGTTTTAACACTTTTATGATAGCATTTTTTTTCAGTTGTTATATTGGAATTGGACACTAGATGGTGCCAAAGGATAGTACAGATGTATTTGAATGTGCCTTTGACTCTTAACCTAATGAAAATTAATATTTTTTTGCAAACAATTATTTTAATTATTTTTAGTTATTTGTAACTAAGCCGTGGTGGTACAGCGTTAGCGTTTTTGCCTCAAAGCAAGAGGTTCTCCTGTTCGATTCACGGATGGAGTGCCTTCTGTGTGAAGTCTGCATGTCCTCCCCGCAGTCGAGTGGCCTCCGAAAGACATGAGTGAATGGGCGTGCCTTCGCTAAAATTTGGGCGTTGGGCTGGCAACTCTGCACCATAAAAATCTACTGCCAATCATTAGCGGACCAGAGTTCCACTGTGGCGACCCCTAACCGGGAAAAGCCGAAAAGACAAACAACAACATTTTTAGTTATTTGTATATATGTATATATATATATATATATATATATACATATATATATATATATATATATAAGGACAGGTTTAAAGTGGTTTATATATTTTTAAAAGGATGCTTTTAAAACTTTTTTTTCATTGATATAGTATTTTTAACACTTTTTAAAGTTAATTGAATGATTAAGAGTGTTATTTTATTGGTGGTTCGTAGGAGGTCTTTTGAATAAAAAAATGCTTTTTTTTACTGCTGCTGTTACAGCTGAAGAAGTTTTGATCTGGGATGAAAGCGCTGTGATACATTAATGCATTTATGTTTTTATTTGCTGGATAAAATTTATTTTAAGCCTGGTTGAGTGTTGGACTGTCTTTCAGAAGTGCCTTTTGTGGATTATTTGTGTTTGTGGTGGTTTGGGGAGCTTTTCCTCACTTTTTGTTTATTTGTAGGTGACAGCACAATGTTTTATGGCCATGATTTAGAGATGATCATTACCTCACTGTTACAATCACCAAATTACGAGGCCTGTTGCAGCCTGTTAAAATGGGAGATTGCCATGTTATGAATGACTACATTAAGATGAGAAAATCATGAATAGGAATTCAGTGGATAGGAGTTTGTACCGCAAAGCAGGTATACTGAAAGAAGACAAGACAACTGATAGTGTAGCTCAGAATAGCAGTGAGCACACATGGTGCATAGAGTGGTGGCATAATATAGCACAATGGCATAACAGGTTGTTGTTGTTCAGCCATGGCGGGGGGGGGGGGCTCACCCTGACAGAGAACAGAACATAAAGGGTATTGAAGGTTATTTTCCTGCTGTGAGCTCACCCTGACACTGAACAAGATACAAGGGTGTGACTTGTTACTGTCTGGCTCTGGTGTGGGGGACAGACTGTAGCATATTCACACAGCCTGCAAGATGCACTATAGGTGAAATGATGCATCTTGTACATAGGTTATACCATGTGCTCAGCACATCGCTGTCGGACAACAGATAATAATAATGTGCCCACTGGTACTGTCAGTGCAGCACCAGGTTGGAATTTTTTGCTATATTTATAGTGGTGATGTGTGTGGTAACTACTGGTAAGCAACTAGTATCTTCACCAATCAAACAGTGTGTAAAGTGCTGCGAGATACAAACACCATAAGCACACAGATCCTTCTTCCCCCCCCCTTTTCTTGAATCTGTATGTATCACATAGAAATGGTACTTACGCTACAGAGCAGTGACAGAATTTGCTATATTGGTTGCCTTGCCAGAGGAATGTCCTTCATTTTCACAGCTCCATAAAGCATTCACCATGGCTTGGCCATTCATCCTTGTATTTGTTTTACAGCAGCCCTTGGCAATTATTAAGCTTATTGCCTATTGGGAAGAATTTCACAGCACTTATTCAAAACACTAATACACTTCTGTGCAGTACCCACCATACCCAGAAGCTCTTGTCAGCCTGCTGCAAAAAATATTTCTTTAATCACATTTTTATTCTTTTCTTCGATACATTTTGAAACGTTAGCATCCTCTCTGGGTAAACTCTGGAATTTGTGAGTCACTTTGTGGCTGGCTGTTTCTTGCAGTGAAGGAGATGAGGCCAGAAGGTGACAGCCAGGAAAGAATTCGCCTGTAAACAAGGGCAGCTGGGCAGAGAGCCAGAGGTATGCATTGTATGGAAGAACAGTTTGTCTTTTCACTACTTTTGGTTCAGTGGCTGCAGGAACGTCAGTGGTATGAAAGCGTCACTGATTGGATGCTTTAAATAATGCTCAACAAGAGCAGCCACTGAGACTCATCAAATAGATGCAGGGAGAGGGAGAGAATAGAAGAACACAGTAGGGGGCCGTTCTATATGCTGTGGATGAATCGTGCTTTTAATTACGGAAGTGGGGGAGGGCGCAATGCTACAGTACAAATGGGCGCAATGCTACAGCTGAAAAGTGGAGAGAAGTAAAGTTTAAGTTAACTCACTTAATTTGCGCCCTTTATGATGCCGGCTTTTACGGTGCCATAGGTGGTCTAATAGTTGGCCTATGCCTCAGTAGTCCACTCTATCATGTTTATGGCTCTTTTTTGGCCTGTCAGTTTTTGTGGTTTCTGTGGACTACTACTTCCTTCTACAGCAGGGGCCATCCTCAACTGGCCTAACCCTACTGTAGCAATGTTTTTGTGTGTTTAGGATTCTACACTCATATTTTTTACAGCCCTGGTACCAGTGTGCCCACCAGGATTGGGCATTTTTTTATCCTGGGACTTGTATACCCAGCTGTTTTTTTTTTTTTTTTAATCTACTTCTGTCCAATACTATATAAAATACACTCTATATATCAGTGTTGTCTTGCTGAGATTTTGTAAAAATAGTGCCCACCTGGTGAAGGTGCTCACCAAGACTTGAGAATGAATTCAGTTCCAGCAGTAACACTTTTGTTTGCTTGCTAATGTTTTATCATCTCTTCATTCAGACTCCACCAGTTAGGTTAACCTTCTAATGTCCAGGATACAGCACTACTTCCATATGTTAAAAATTCCCTGTATAAAATTATATACATATATGTATATGTATATATAGGTGCATGTGGGTCTACTTCTAATTACTGAAATACCACTTACTCGAATCTCACTAGATCGAGACAACAACACTAAATGTTCACTTAAAAGAATGTTCACATACTGGAATTTCAAACTGGGAATGGAGGCATTTGGCCAACATTCAACGACAAACACACCGAAGTATATCAAACCCACCCAGGTGAGGGGATTCACCCAACAAGCCCACCAATGTGGGGGGCTATGCCTACCTCCCACCCCCCCCACACACACACACACGCACACACCCTGAACAATATATAGCAACTCCAAGACTGCACTATAGTGGGGAAAAAGGCACATTTCCCTATGTTGGCCAACTGCCTCCTTTCCCTGTTTAAAATTCCAGTGATGTAAACATTCTTTTCAGTGTACGCTTGGTATTGTCATCTCAATCTAGTGAGATTTGGGTAAGTGGTATTTTGGTAATTAGAAATAGAACCATGTGTGTGTGTGTGTGTGTGTGTGTGTGTGTGTGTGTGTGTGTGTGTGTGTGTGTGTGTGTGTGTGTGTGTGTGTGTGTGTGTGTGTTTGTGTGCGCGTGCACGTGTTAAATGCCCCAGTGACTGCAACAACTCAGGAAATATACCTAGTAGTGACTAGACTCAAACCCTGTACCTTGGGAGTGGGTAGCAGGAGCTTGAATTCCCTACCCATCACCACTTGTGAAAGTTTTGCTTCATATCGCTGTCCTGTTCCTCATAAAATCCATGGTTTTCTGGAAAATAATGACAGGCATTTGAATTTCTGACTTCGTATTCTTCAGAAAGTACATGATAACACAAAACCTTTTATTTTAACAATTTTCTGTTTAAAAGATTGTTGTTGGCTTTGTCCAGGTTTTTGTGTGCTAACAGGATGAGAACTACGGTGAGAACTGAATTCACTGAATATGTTTGCGGGGCTGTATTCTCCCATTATTGGCTTTGTCTAGGTGTTTTGTGCTAAGAAGTTGAGAGCTATGGTGAGAACTGAATTCACTAAATGATAGCAATTTAAGTTTCATCCTAGCTGTCTTTCAAAAAACATCTGGTTTGGCATAGTAGTATGTTGTTCTGACTGTAGTGCACAGGGTCCTGGGTTCAAGACTCAGCAGTGAAACGCATGGCTGTAACACAACAATTTATTCTAGCAACTTTCCAAGGTTATACAAGCAATGTTTAAAATGTGTCCCTAGTTTTTAGGCTTTTGCCCCCCCCCCCCGATAAAGTTTGGCCTTTTCCAGATCTCTTGTGCTTCAAAGTTGAGAGATATAGTTGGGTGTCGAGTGATTTTACAAGGAGCTGAGTACTTGAAGAGAAGTTTAGTGCTGCTTATGCTTAGTCTGCTTGCACTGTTAATAGCACAACAGGTAGTGTACTTGCTTTTGATGCAGAAGGCTGTGGGTTCTAATCCCTCAGTATATAGATGCATTGCTGAAACTGTACTGTGTTGTACTTTTAAAGGGGGTGGATGTTGCAGTCCTGAGAATGTCCTCTTTGGCAGAGATACCTAGTAACAATGAACCTGTTATCAGTTTGCCACCCATCCCCATTGCAATATTACTAGCTTATCATTTTTTATGTAGCACAGGAAATGTATTCCTCAAGGGCAACAGGCACTTTATTTGTAGATGAAACAATGAAATATAAGGTTGTTTGCTAGCAGCAACCTCTTCATTAGTTACAGATCTCTTTAATGTGGAATTATTTAGATGCCTTTTACTTCTGCAGAGATTGTGCAATATTTACTGATACTGGTGGATTGTAGAAGTTTGAGTAGACTTTTATGATGGAAATGTTCTGAATTGGGCAGTTTTGTCATTATTGGTGCATGCATTTTGTTTCATTGTTTACTGGAAAAATGTTCCAAACAATAAATTTAAAATGCCGTCTAACAACTGTACTGTATTATACAAGGAACATAATTTAATACAATCAGGAAGGTGTATCAAAGAACACATGTATGTTTCCTGTGCAAGGAGCCTATGATTTGAAAACAGCCCAAAGTTAATCTTTATCTGCCACTGGCCAGATGTATTTTCTTTGAATGTGGGTTTCAATACTATTTCAATAAATGTGAATTTCAAGGGCAGAGAAGTTTTAATGCCAAGTCTATTTTCATTGTGAGACTGCATTTCTTTGTTTAGCAGATGTCTATTGGTGTTTGTGCTGTAAAATGTAAAATAAAACTTTTAAATGAAATCCAAATCATCGTAGAAGTAAAGCAGTATGCAAATTACAGTGTTTATGGTAAATGGGGTGAAATAGCCAAGTAATGGGACATTGGAATAGCTGCAGGGGAAGGCCCCATTTGACCCTAATTTTGTGAGGGGGAATGGGCGGCAAACTCAGACAGCCCTGGCTGAACTATTCTTCTCAACTGTCCAGATTTTTGCAGAATTAATAGATTTTTGCTTTTTATTTTTGGTTTGTTCCTCATAACATTTGTGTTTTTCTGACAAATCATTTAGGAATGAAGTCACTAAATAATGACTGACATTGAGTTTCAGATGTCATACCCTTCAGAAAAATGCATGCAAGACCTATTATTCTGTCAGCTGTCTAAGTTTATACAAGAGCAATTTTTAGTACTGTTTGTATGTTCCCCCAATATATTTGGCCTTGTCCAAATTTCCTGCATTAAGATGTACATGCAAATAAATCACTTTATAGAATTAGGTATATCCAAACCTCTCAACTCCCACCAATTTTGGCTCAAAATGTTGCTCTCCCCCTAATAATCCCTCTGCAAAATGGCAAATTTGGAAGAAAATGTGTAGGGTTTACAATTAATAAATAAATGTAATGATCAGAGTTACAGATTAGTTTTAATTTCAGAAATGCATGTAGATTCTCTTATTTTGTCAGCTGCTCAAGTTAACAGTACTAATATTAAAAAGTGTCCCTTCTTTGACAGGTTCTAGACTGCATTATGTGGCTATTTTATATTTTAGCATCACATTTTTGGTCCGTTTTTCATAAAATTGTGGTTTTCTGGCAAATTAGTGCAAATCTTTAAAGACTGAAGTTAGAAAATAATGACAGACATTTGAGTTTCACATTTAATACCCTTCAGAAAATTCATACTAATGCAAGACCTAATTATATTTCTAAGTTTATAAGAACAAAATGTAAAAAATGTCCTAATTTTTGGGCCTTTGTCTCACTTCTATTTATGGCTTTGTCCAGATTTCTTGCTCTGAGGTTTGAGAGGTATGACAAATGTGTCAGGGCCATCACTGTCAGCCAGAGACATTTCAAATTGTGACATACTTGTTGCACTCCACTCCCCCACATATTGACTCTGGGTGTGTCCAAGCAAGGCAAGGAGCAGTTATGCAGTGTTAAGTGTGCAGAGTATCTCCCCATCCAAGGTAGACACAAGTACTACAGTGGCTTTTCATCTGTCCTTGATATTTTAGAATTTTCCATTTTTCTGTCATATTTTTATACTGTTGATTTATGCTTCTTATTCAGAAAATTCATGTTGTTGCAGTCCCTGTTGCTCTGTGTTTAAGTAGCAATGCTTTAATGACCATCAGGTAAGCTTGTCTGAGACTGTAAGATGCAAGTAAGCTTTAATAAGCATACTGTTAAAGAATTATCAACATTGAAAGCCTTTTTTGTTGTTGCCAAGCAGAGAATATTTACATAACTAGATAGCATATAAGCCTTGGGTATTGAAATGCATATGACAGTATTTATAATAAAGGACAGAATTACAGTATTTTCAGAAACTCATTACATTTGTTGGAGACTTGCAGTCATCTTTGCAGGCTTTACCCGTAAACTAAACAGAATGCCAATCTATCATGTGTGGCCTATAGCCTGTGCAGTAATCCTTTAAGCAATTTATCTTGAGCTTGTTTCTTGTTTGCTGTTCATTTTTTACTTTGATTGTGTTTTCTCCATGAAACAAGTAGATAGTTGTTGTCAGGCAGCAGGTCTTTTTTGGATAAGAAACATTTTTACAAGACGGGGTATCACAGAGATTGCTTCTTTCAGCATGTTACTTGGTACTTTTATAAAGCTGAATATAAATTATTATTATTAGAACTGCAGTGCAAGGAGAAGTGGTTTGAGTTGAGTGCTGCTTGTTTTTTTTATACTTGATTTTGACTGGCATTCCTGTAATGTATTTAAAAAGTAATTTATTTTTTCATGCCGCACAAACTTTTTGTTTCAATCTAGATATTAAGTAAGCTGTCATGTAGCCAATGCACTGAAATATTTTTTTCTTCTACACTTCATTTTGTCTTGATTGGACTCTCATAATGATGGTTTGGCACCCAGAGCAGCGTATTTAACTAAAGTCCCAAGTTTTGCGTTTTTTAGCATAGCTCCACTCTTTTTTAGTTGGCCACACCCTTTCCCATTGGCCCCACCTATTCAGCTGTCTCCTGCAGCCCCCCCCCTTTGATTTGAAGCCATCAGCTGCCACTGCATAAACCTTGTTTTTTTTTATGTTATGTACTGCCATCCTCAAACCACAAATGCATGCACCTCTGACAAGTTTGCAACCCATGCACCTGTAACAAGTTTAAAACTCTAGCACACAGTCTTTACATTAGCCAGTATGCACTTGTGGATTGCTTGGGACATCTAACATCAATACTTGATCAGCTATGTCAAGACCTGTAAGCTTCTCTGAAACAAGCAAACTTCTTAATGCATCAGCATTAACACTGTGATTCAATTTTAACATACCTGTTTCTTTTTTTAAATAGCAATTCTATGTTTATAAGCATATTTAACAAAACTTCAGTGCTAAGCAGAGCTCAGTGCCTTGCACCATTATTAGAGGCTATTTTTCTTTTTTGTTCTTTATAGGAAAAGAGCTTGAATGTGCTATCCTGTGTAAGTGTTTTGTACAAGATCAGTAGGTGTTAATGATTTTTGTGTTGGCTTATTGTGCATGCACAAATTAATACACCGATTTATCAGTTAATCAGAAGTAAGGCTTACCAGTGCCCTCCATGAAGTGTACACCCTTTCATACTTTCAATATTAGTTATAGCTTGTTGTTCAGCACTGTTGGGTTATGTGCTGCACATCAAATCCACAACACTGATTAGGACAGTGATATAACTTTGGAAAAACAGTTTCCATGAACTTCTAAATAATCGTTCTGACAGAGATCACTTTGAAATACTGTGTAAAGCTACGCTAATATCATTCTGCAGGACAGTTTCATTTCTGGCCTTAAGCTTCACTACACCTTAAGCACCACTACCACCAAAATGTATGTGTGTGCATGTGTGTGTGTTTTTTATACGGAAATATATATATATATTTTTTTATTTATATATATATATATATATATATATATATATATATATATATATGTGTGTGTGTGTGTGTGTGTGTGTCTATATATATATATATATATATATATATATATATATATATATATATATATAAAAACAAGTATCTATCACTAGCTGCTTGCATTCTGTCAATAACTCCACCAAAAGTCCAGCAAAACACTGTGACAAACAAGCAACCTCTAATGAGTTTAGCATTTTGTATTATGATTGGCAGTCCTACTTTATACTGAGATTTGCTAACTTGTATCGGCAGATATAGGAAGGGTTCTACAGTAATGGTCAGTTGGTGAAGTTATGACTGAATGTAGTATTATCACAGCTGAATAACAGTGTATTCAGCTGCCTAACCTTTCTTTCTGTTTCACATTACATACACATGTATCCTGACATACTATCTCTTAAATTACACACATCAAAGATTCCACTCTAGTTACCTTTTAGAATCACCTTCATTAAAATAAATCTGTCTTATCTCTCAAACTACTTGCTGGCTTTGTGTTTCAACTATTTCTCATTACAGTGTGACTTTTTATTTTTCTCATATCAATAAACGATTTAACTGTAGTCCTAGGGGTATGTGATAGAATTCTATATGGTGATAAGCTATCTCTTCTGGAATACACCTTGTATGACAGCAATATTTTAACACCACATTTTCAGTAGTGATACTCTGGAATTAATTGTAACTTTGCTGTTATGTAGCTCAAACCCATGTGCACAATTATCATCATCACCTCCTGAATGTCTGTTTGTCTGTCTCTCTGTTTGTCTAAAGTGATTGGGTACATAAATGGTCGCTACAGAGCTCATTTCTGCAGCCTGAAAGAGAAAAAAGGCTCCTCACAAATATGTTTGACCTAGCTGATGTAGCTACACTTTTCCTTAGAGTCCTAACCGCACTACACAACACTCTGGTATTATCTATGTCCCTTCCTTTGCAGGCTACAGTGCATCAAGGATTTGTTGGACAGCATGTCTTCAGCTTTCAACTGACCAACTTCCAACATTCTTTATTTGCTGGTGTGAATTTCAAAACAAAATACTGAACCAGAATTTAAAGCAACTAGTCAGCATTGATCTGTAACCTTAAAAATCATGTGCAAAATGATAAAATGAAACCTATCTATTCTCAAAATGCATTTTCTCAGTTGTTGCTTACCTTGCCTGCCTATCTGTTGTTTATGTTTGCGTTCTCACTTTTCTTTTTAATAAAGCTCTCTTCCAAAAATGCCCTCAATAGCTATAAAATGCTCTGCCCTTTTTGCTTACTCTACAAGTTTTGCTTCCTTGCTTACGTGCTGAAATCACTTCTGTATCAGTCCATTACATAGTGATTAAGAGGAAGAAAGGCATACAGAGGATTTACCGAAAAGAGCAGTTTTACTTCTATTGTTGTCTAATTTTCAATTTTAAGGTTAGATACACCTTGTTGATTAATCCAGTCTTTAAACCCCCATGAAATCTGCATTCCTTTTATGTGAAAACAAATGTGAAGACAGCGTCTGTTTTACTGACAATCAAATCCTGTGCAGCAGAAAGTTCATTAATTTTAATTAGCCCTGATTTTGCATAATGTCATTTAATCTACCTTTCATCTATCCATAAGTAACACCCCTGATTTTGTCTCATTTTATTACCCTGTCCATCCCTTGTAAAACATTCAGTATTCTAGTAAATCACTGAGGAATACAGTTGGACACTAATACTAGATATTCGAGTTTCATAATTTAGTTTGCCCAGAAAAAGCATTCTAATGCAAAACCTGTTCCATTACTAAACAGACATACTGTACTCATCCCGTGTGTAGCATTAACTTAATATTTACATTAAAAAAAAAAAAAAAAACAGAGGAAAGAGCAGTCTATTAATGCAGGAAGTGCAGGTAAGATCCAACTTTGCATCATCAAAGAGGCAAGGGTGATGATGCAGCGACAGGAACTACTACCCTTAGAAGTTTGTGGAGAGCCAAAGTCAGTGAGTAGGAAATAACAGTAAAATGAAACAGCAGAATATCCAGTAAACTGGATTTGCAGAGCAAGAAACCATTGTGCCAGAAGAAAGAAAGATTGCAGATATGTGCAAAAAATGGTTGTACATGATCTTTAAGGACCAGGTTATCAACAGTGTATTATGGTTTCTTCATTTTACTTTAAATTTCTCTGCATTTTCCATCATCACTAATAGGTTTCCAACTGTGACAATGAATGAGTATTTTTCCCTTAAAGTGTACCGAACTGACTGACCATTTGCCATTTATGTACATGTTCCAGTATGAATACCTGAAGATATCACACTTATGTTAAATACTCTGTTGTTCCTTCTCATCAAGTTTTAAGTACAATGTTCAGGTAAGGACATTGAAAGGCACAAATGGCTCTAGTTCTTTAAAACTGCCTGGATATATTTATCATTTTTTAATAGTCACCTTCTGTAAATCTGTGTTATGGCTATTGACAAACTGAATCCATGCTATGGCTACTATTTTCCTGTGAATGCTATCTTTGCTACCTGTGTGTTACAGTAGTCAATGCTTCATTCTTTTAAAGTTAAGTGTTATGCCATAGCTTACAGCTGTCTTCACTGTTACCCCTGAGTACATTATTATCAATGATGAATTACCCCTGAGTACATTATTATCAATGATGAATTACCCCCGAGTACATTATTATCAGTGACGAATAACAAAATGTTACTCTAAACTACACACTGTAAATGCAGGTGTTTTGGTAAACTGTTATTTAAACTACTATGGTCCGAGATGGCAAATGCTAAAACAATGTATATTGACATAAGTGCGACAATAGTCAAGCATTTAGTTTAGGACTTAGTATTCATGTTTAACTATGTAACAGTAGTCTGGATTTATAATGTTCTGCTTTCGCATAATAAACATGTTTACTTGCCTGTAAAGTTTATGCTGATGAGAAATAGTAGAAGGCATGTTTCCTTTTAATTATCTCTTTCCAGGCATACAGAGTGCTGTTGGCAGATTAGAGATACGTCCTGCATGTTTTAAGTTGGTAATTGCATGTTTTTCTTCTTCTTCTCCATTTACTGAGTTATGTTATGTTGCCTGTAGTGTTTTTTTTCCTGATGGTATATTCTGCCTCATTGTTTTCATTTTTTGTGGACTTCTTCTGTTGAACCAGCAGTTTGCTAGACTGCTTTCATACCTGAACACATTTATTGATGTAATTTGTGTTGGTGTTAGTCTGGCTTCAAATGATTTGTACTATATATTTATACCAACAATGACTGCTTTGCTACTCACTCATACATAGCATAATTTCTCACGGACAGCATCATCCATGGGTTTTCTAGTGTATATAAAGGTTTCCAACTCTGCATTGTTTCTGTTGTTTTGCTATTATTGTGTTTTGTTTTAGCTTAGGATTGTTTTGATTTCATTTGTGTTATTTTAAACTTATTTTTCTTCTAGGAGCATTAAAAGTAATTGTTTAGAGCAAGTCAGCAAATATTTCTTTTTTGTTGTCTGCTCTGACTGCAGAGATTAAATGTAGGTGATTTTTGAGAAGAGCAGAAAAGTGGCATTTATTATTTTAGGTAAGTAGAACAGGCAAAGATTTGGTTTGAATGTTGGTTCTAGATGATTGGCACGCTGACCCCATGTGCAAAAATGGGAAGGTGGGCTGTGAATGGATGAATGGAGTTGCCACTGATATGTGACTGCTGCTGTTATGAGACTAAGTTTACCACCCACCCTTTCTCTGTTTTGCCATTAAACACAGTGGCTCTTGAGTGGCCTGTCCCTTCCATACATTTGACTTTGGAAGCTCTACCCCATCTTATTTTATCTGCTCATACTAGTGATCACTAATACTTCAAACTAGAAAGGACCTCCAATTAGAATTTTATAACTTCAGTTACTTTCTCTTTCATATCTTACCACTGTTTAGTGCACACTGTAATACCTAGAATATTATTCCATTTTCTTCTGTCCTCCTTTTAAAATCACAAACATCTGGGCAGGACTATCAATCACTGGTAGCCTACAAACCACTTCTCAAGAATTAGCTTGGCTTTGGTGCCTCTGTTTTGCTGCTGGTGAGAAAAGGGGCATATAAATATTATTTTCTAGCCTATCTAGAGACCACCAATCACTGAAAAGCCTGAAAACTGCTTCTTTGGAGCCAGTTTGGCATTTATCCTCCTCCTCCTCATCATTATCATCTTTCCCATTTTCTCTACATGGGGTCAACATGTTGCATTAACTGTCACCATCTCTCTTGATTTACTGCCACTCTCTTCTATAATTCTATAAGCCATGGAGAAAGTGGTAAAAAAAGAGCTTTTGTAATTAACCTGAACTTCAGAAGTGGCTAGAACCAATGAGTTAGAATTGTCTCCTGTGGGGCCACTATTGTTCATTGTTATACCAACATATTGTGGTCTAAGAGTACCTAGTACATTTAACCCCCCCTCCACCCTATGTTGTCTGTGTATGAAAAAGTCTCTGAGATAGACTTAAGACAGATTAATGCAGAACAAAATGCATATTGTACATAACATTTCTGAGTATGAACTACAGTGTATTAAAATGTTAAAAAAATCAAAATGTCTGGATCATGAAATCGGATATGGGTTGGGGTAGTGTTGATGGATAATGTTCAATATGTTGCTAAAATGTACAATATTCTGTTGGATGACTCTTATGCCCAGTTTTCAAAAAACAAGGTTAACATAGCATATGGTAAAATCTATGCACTTTTGTATGATATACTTAAACAAGGGCAGATTGATTAAGAGGACTATTGTTTTCTTTGTGTACAAAATCCACTGGTGCCTACCATCTTCAGTGTTCCGAAGCTCCACAAGAACATTCAGGATCCTCCTATGTGCCCTATAGTGGATGGTAGATACCCAATTACTGCACCACTTGCTAAATTTTTGGACTTTCACTTGAAAGGAACGTTACAAAAAGTTGTTGTTGTTGTTGTTTGTCTTTCGGCTTTTTCCCGGTAAGGGGTCGCCACAGGGGAACTCAAGCCCACTAATGATTGGCAGTAGATTTTTACGAAATGCCGAGGTGCCAACTCGGCGCCCAACCTTCAATGAAGGCACGCCCATTTACGCACGCATGTCTTTCGAACGCTACCCAACCGCGGGGAGGACATGCAGACTCCACACAGAAGGCACTCCCAAGCCACGCCGATAATGGAACAGGAGAACCTCTTGCTGTGAGGTAACAACGCTGTCTTAATTAAAGACACTTGGGATTTTCTAGAATGATGCAATACTGTAGTTTTAGAATAGGATGTTGTTTTCATTGATGTTAATAACTTGAACACAGTGATACCACGTGAAATAGGGTTGTCTTGGTTTGTTGAGTTTCTGGACAATTATTCAGACTTTGAACAAGACAGGAAAAATACTTTTGTGGACTTGCTTGAAATTGTTTTACATAATTATATATTTTTTGAAAATCGATATTTTTTACATACCAAAGGGGTGGCCATGGGTCTGCCTTTGGGGTTTGTGTGTTAATGAAGTTATGGTCACATGGGAAAATAAATTGTTGTTTAACAGTGTATTCTGTAACCTGTGGATACTTTATGTATGTTATCAAGATGACATTCTTGTTTTATGGCTTGACTCAGAAAAACATAAAATTCCCATATTTTTAGAATACATTAATGAGACCACTGATTTCCTTAAGTTTACTCACCAGGTGGGTAAAGATCAGATATCATACTTGGACGTATGGTTGGAAAAGCAATCTGCTAGTTTAAGTCTGATGTCAGCTCTCTATAGAAAGCCCACTTATTCAAATGCAGTTCTGCATTTTTCAAGTGCACATCCCTATAAGCAAAAGAAATCAGTGGTTAAAGGGCAGCTAGAAACGGCAGCCTGCATGACAACTAGGTTAGATGATTTTTTACGGGAATGTAATAATTAAAAAATCTATGTTTATGAGGAGAGGTTATACTGTAGTGCTTATTCATGAGTTAGTTGTTGAAGTAATGGAAAAAAGAAATAACAATGTGTATGCTCTCATTTTACATGACCATAAGTTTATGCCCACTAATGGTGGAACAACAACTAACAATAGTGGTCCCATAGAAGACATTTCTAACTCATTGGTTCTAGCTGCTTATAAAACTCAGTTTAATTAGAAAAGGTCACCACTTTCTCCATGGATTACAGAATTATAGAAGGCTTGTTGAAAAAAACTGGGTTATAATTAGAGAGACTACTGAATGGGTAAAGAAGCTGGGTGAATACCACATAATCACATGTAGGCAGGCACAGTCTCTTACGAATGTTTCTGAAACAAAAGAAAAACCTATGTGCACTCATGTCATGAAAGGACTGGACAAAAGTAATATGCATAATGTCTGTAAGTATGTTAAAACTGACAATCTTATCAGTGTCAATGGGACAAGTTTCACTGTCCACAGCTCAGCTAACTGCAATAGTAAGGGCATAGTTTATATTGCCCTATGTGAATATTCTGCTTATTACATGGGGAAAAGAGAACACAAGTTGAAAGAAAGAATAAAGGGACATCTTAATGCCATTTCTAAGTTAAATGCAGCTAACTCCCTAGCTAGGCGTGTAGTTGCTTTTCCTAGTCATCACTTTAAATTTTCAGAACTGGAGAATCTGATTCCTAATGCTAGAGGTGGTCCTTTTGAATTACACCTGGAAATGAAAGAATTATTTTGGCAGGTACATTTTAATGCTGCTACTTTTCCAGGACTTAATGAAACAGTGTATGTTACTAGTTTTCTTAAATTTAAAGCATTTCAAATGTAATTTTATTTTTAATTTTCAACTAAGTGGCACTTTCATTGTTAAAACAATAACTCTTTTGAAAACGTTTTTATAAGTAAATATTTAAATATATTTTTGACATGGTTTAGTTATTTTGTATGACTTTAAGAGGATGTCATTATGAGGTAGGACATGATTTTTGCATAAAAAGTTTCTGCATTTTTGTGGGCCAAGTTTTATCTGATGAAATCTGACCTTGGTTTTAAGACAAAAAGCACTTAATAACATTTTAGTTTGTCGTGTGCTCTACGAAGTCACTGCTTCTGCTTTTCTGTAATTTATGCAATTCTTGTGTTTTATTTTCTGAAGTACCTTTTCAGAGTCTGCTTAATGTCATATCATCTGCAGCTTTTTAATTTGTTCACTCTGACTTGTTTGTTAATGTAGTCCATCACCGATATGAATAGCAGTGGGCTAAGAGCAGAACTCTGATGCACAGCCTCTCCCACTGGAAACCCTTCTGTGAGTTTGAACACTGTTCATAATTGGGCCATTGGGTTCTTGTACATAGACCACAATAATTCTATCAATGTTTCTGAGACTTCACATCATTGTAGGACTGCCCAAATTAGCTTTCTTGAGGCTTTGTCATAACTTTTTCCAAGTATAGAAATGCCCAGCTATACCTGACCAGATTAAAACTAGGTCTTACAGAGAAAACAAGCCACCCTGATGGACCCTTAGTATAAACAACAAGAGAAAGAAACTAACGTCCAAGAACGAGAGGGAACTGGCTCAGCAGAGGAAGCAGTCCCTCTCTAGCCTAAACAAACAAATTAAACATCTTGTCAAGTCCTCCAAAGCTAATTACGAAGCAAAAATAGCCTCCCTAGCTAAGGATAATCACAAGGCATTCTTTAACTACATCCGAAATGTAAAAGGGAATACTCAGCTATCCACTGAACTGGTTGTAGATGGCACCACCCATACTCAACCGGAGGTAGTAGCCAACATGCTAGCTTACAGATTTGGAGAAAACTTCATCCCCCTGTCCCCTCCATTCATCCCCCAAAGTATACCTGGCACCATTCCTCAGCCTATTATCTCAAGACAGCAGGTCATCGCCATGCTCTCCAAGGCCAAAAACACAGAATTGATGCAACCAGACAACATACCAGGTTGCCTTCTAAACAACTTAAAACATGACCCAGCAGACCCACTTTGATCCCTGTTTAACCACAACCTGAGAACTGGTTTTGTTCTGGCAGAATGGAGGGCAACAACACTAATCCCTCTGCACAAAGGGGGACCATCAACCAACCCTGGGAATTATAGGTCCATAAGCTTGAACTAGCCTCATCTGCAAGGCCATGGAAAGAATCATTATGAACCTTATTATCAAGGACTTGGGTAATCTCCAAACTCTGGACCCAATGCAGTTCGGATTCATTAAAGGTAGCTCTTGCCTGTAAAACATGGTTAACTTCTTTGAGAAAGTCACCAAGGCCCTGGACAAGGTAAAGACAATGCATGCCACCTATCTTAACCTAGCCAAGGCATTTGACACAATTCTCAACTCAGGTGTTATATAGAAATTCTCCCAATTGGGAATTAACCCCTACATTACCAGATGGGTAGCAAACTGGCTAAGTGACAGGACACACATTGTCAAAGTGGATGACATCACCTCTAGCAAAGGAACAGTCACCAGTGGCATACCACAGGTTTCTGTGCTGGGTCCCTTACTGTTCAGAATTTATTTGTCAGAAGTTCAGGTAAACTTAAATGACTTGTGGCTGACTAGGTTCGCTGACAATTGCAAATTGGGAGTAATCACTGAGTCCCCCAACAATGTTAATATACTGCAGACATGGTTAATGCAGATTTATGATTGGTGCCAAAGCCACAGATTAAAGCTAAATGCAAAAAAATGCATTATTATTCTCTTTCAGAAAGCTGACATCCCTGTTAATTACATTATAGAGAATGCCCACCTAAGTGTAGACCCAGCAGAACATGATCAGGGTACTCAGGTTGATAGTAATCTGAAATTTGACCACCATGTATCCACAGTAGTAAGGAAATCCTTCTATGTGGCACAGCTTATAAGTAAAGGCATTATACTCAGTCATCATAAGATGAATAATTGAGTACAATGCGCCCTTTTACATGTACCTCACCAGTCATCTGTGACAATTGGAGAGACCACAGAGGTTTCTCACCAATACATTACAGGGTACACAAAACAAGTCTTATACAGAAAGACTGAAAGCCCTGTCACTGTATTCTGCCTCCTACAGGTTGCTAAGGGGTGACCTGTGTCTGGCTTATAAGACAGTATCTGTGCCTCTGACATGAACAGGTCATGCTGGAAAGATAGATACATCTCCCAGAGACTGCCACTTCTCTGGATCAAGCTTCCAATTCACGTGAAATAGAGCCTTTCCCTAACTCTCTTCAAACACAACCTACATCAATGGATGGGTGACTGCAAATTCACTACTGGGGTGGTGCCCATGTCCCCTCCTGAACAGAGGAAGTCGGTATTAACTACCATAGACCCTTACCTCTGCAAATTTCACTCACCTAACCACTGACCATTGAGGCAACTCAGGATAAATATGGCAAGGCTTGTAAGGGCTCTAGGACCATTAGCCCAGTAGCCTCCTATGAACCTATGAGTATTTCCTCATCTCCAGCTTCTTCTCCACTATCTGTGTCACTGCAAATATTGGGTTGGTGGTGCTTCATCCTGATCTGAATCTGAGCTGCTCATCTACCATCTTAGTTTCTACTACTCTGTACATTTATTTATCATTCATCCGCTATCGCTACAACATTTTCATGCAGTGTGACAGAAGATTGATACCTCTGGACTGCCCACAGTTGTGAATGTCGCCTTTGTTATTGTACACACTGGTGCTACAGTTCTTATTCTCTAGTCATCTGTGATTTGCCTTTCTCTCCATTCCACTATGAGTACCCTTATGAGCCATTTCTCCCCTTATTCATATCTGCTGAGACCTCATCTGAGCCTGCTTCTTTCCCCTGACTTTAGTTTCCTTAGTACTATTCTTACTTCTTCTATGGTGTTTTTTCTTCCTCCTTCATCATAGGTTATGCATGGGATATTACAGTTTTTTACGGGCTTTTCTGGAAGTACTTCTCTCATCTGTCCTTAATGAGCAGATTGCTGCTGTCATTCTTTATGAATTGTGTCATGTGACTTCTTTATCTTTCTTTCTCTGCCTTGCAACCTGATAGTTTGTCTCTGATGCTTTGCTTTTTGCTATTGCAATTGGTCTGTTAGCCTATTTGTTAGCAAACCAGTATTCCTTCTTAACCTGGTCCATCTTTTGTATCTCCCATTTTTTCCTTCACTCCTTTGTTCTTGTAATAACGTTCTAGACTTCTGCATTTCACCATCAGCATTCCTTATGTATTATTTCCATACCTGGATGAGCTGCATATGTATTTTATACTCTTTAAACATGCTGTCATGAGATGCTGCCATTCATCTTCTTCTCCCTGTGCTCTTCAGCCTTGTCTCTGTTGACCTTAGTGCCTTCTATGACCCCTGCCCGCAGCTAATGGTGACCACCAGTGAGTTATGCTGTGGCCAGTGTGTTTCCCTGGGAATGTTTTTGCAATTTCTGTTTTTACCCCAAATTCCTTTCTTTACCAGCTTGAAATCAGTGTTAGTGTTTTGCTCCAGGTGAGGGAAAGAGCGCTGGAACATTGATTCCTGGTTGTCTCTGATTGGGTAGTTTGTATGGGACTTCCCTGACTGGTCTAATTTTGTACAATTGTGCAGCTTAGCTGTCTTGTACTGGACTACTGTATGTGCTGTCCAAGGCATCTACCAGGAGAAAGCTGCAACAATCCTACAGGCCCATAAAACATTTGGAAAGCGACTGTTGATCACCAAAGAGCCTGTCACCTGCATCTCATGAACTAGGGTGAGATTAGTGTTGCCATTTTGCTTTTGGTGAGAAGGAGCAAACGGACATTGATTCCTAGCTGAATGTAGCTGTAGTGAGACCAGTACTAGTACTAGCCAGGTAGTAGCCAGTAGGAGAATCACCACTATTTATAGTTGTTGGCAAACCTAAAAACTTCATCTATAAGTCTCCAGAACATTCTATAGTAGTCTCTGTCCAACTCCTGAATACTATGACTAGCCCTTGTCTCCACTCTCTGGCAACATAACTCAATAGTCTGTTCTCATCCGAGCTGTGGCCAGTATGATTGCATTAAATGCACTAAGAACCTATAGCAACTGACTTATAATTACTGACTGCTCACTGCTTCTACCAGTTGGTAGTACATGTGAGAGATGTAAATATTTAAGAAACGTGGAGGCATATCTGTTGTAACAGCCCACTGTGGTAAACATTGTAAATCCATGACACTATATCCGTCACAATGGACCACTAATCTTATAACTTATGCTAAGGCTGCAAAGAAAAAAATGCCAAAATCCCCTAGAACACACTCTAAAAGATCTCAGCCTTCAGCACACCAGGTAACACCTATTTCTTCTCCACTCCCACGTACTACAACTCTGCAGAGATCACCGAAGAGTAACCAGGAAAGCAGACCAAAGCTTGTAAGGCCCAATAAGTCTGCTGCCATGCAAGGAAATCATTTAGTCATAGCTGACCCTGTAGTTAGGTGTACAGACTCCAAACTTACCAGACTGGACAAGAACATGGTGACTATAAGCTGCTTGTCCAGTGCCAGAATCTGTGATGTCACAAGGGCCCTAAGGTCCCTTAAACCAGACAAGTATTAATGCAACCTAGTGATGGCTTATGTGGGAATGAATGATCAGAGGTGGTCTACCTATAGGGACATGCAGGGACACATAATGAAACTTACTATGCCTTCAACAAGTATAATGCCTAGATACCAAGACAAGATAATTGGCTTAATAACTGGTTAAAGTATTGGAGTCATTCTAAGAAGATCACTATGCATCAGCCTGGGATGAGATGGTAGATAAGACTTCCTGTTTCACCCCGGATGGCTTATATCATTCACACCAGGGCTTCCACATACAAGCTAAAGCCTTTTCTGTCCCCAAAGTGCCTTTTTTTTGCAGTCTTCCTACTGGACATTCCTATATAGGAAAGTCAAACCCAAATTTGGGCAATATCATGGTGGCACTACTCAGCGCTAGGACTCTAAACAGAAAGATGCTAGAACATGGGTCTCTCCTGCAACTTAAACACATTCATATTCATGCAGTTACTGAGACATGGCTTCAATGCAATTATAGTAATCCCTCTATTCAAGAGTTTAATGCCTATCGTGTCTTCAGGCCCTTTGGCAACTTCTGGGGAGTATCTGTATTTGTCTGAAACACTATCACCTCTAATTCACTTACCCACAACCCTAACTTGGAGCTCCCAGAGATCCAGCTCACCCTTAAAAAATGCAACTATTAATACATTGTTAGTTACAGATCTCCACCAAAGATCATGAAAATTACTTAATACCACTGAGGGGTTAAATATAAAACCAAATACTTTCTTGCAAGGGGACTTCAATTACCAAGTATTGACTAGCACACATACACATCTAGAATGGATATGCTCAGTGTTTCCTACATTATATTAATACTAATGCACTAGAACAAATTGTACAATTACCCACAACTGCACTAATATCCATGACCTGGTCTTTAAAATCCTAGCCCTCAGATCTGCCCCACCAGTCATCTCTTCATTCCTCGTTAAATCAAACTATAAATCTCTTACTTTCTCTGACAGACTTAATGGTCAAATCCCACTGCTAAAAAAAAAACCTTTAGGGACTTTTCTGGGGCAAGTCTACTTCAAGTTGTAGAAGACCAATGCAAAATTCCCAACAATCCCCCCAGAAATGGACACAGTTGAGAGGGCTGCCACATTCACCTCTAGTTTTTGCCAGCATCTAAACAGCTGCTTAAGTCTATACCTATCCACCTTGAAATATGGTGGTAAATTCTGGAATAAACCTCACTGGTGGAACTCATGTGTAAACAGACTGTATAACAAAAGAAGGAAAATAATGAAGAGCTGTGAAAAATCCCCCTCCCCTTGTGATGATTTGAGGTAGTGCCAGCTGTGCCAGAGAGTAGGGCAATGCATGTATAACATATGCCAGCATAGTTAGCTGGAGTTTTGTAAAGAGTTTTATGTCATTTGGGGTGGCGCAGTAGTGCAGTGGTTAATGTTGTTGCCTCACAGCAAGAGGTTCTCCGGTTCGATTCTTGGCTGGAGTGCCTTCCGGGCGGAGTTTGCATGTTCTCCCTGTGTTTATGTGGGTTTCCTCCAGGTACTCCGATTTCCTTCCACAATCCAAAGACATGCATCTGGAGTGTTTCTCCCCAGGCCTCTGCTGAAAATAGGCTCTGTCCTAGTCAGAACTTTCCTGGTCAACAAATATTAAATAAATAAAAAATGTCAATTGTATATCAAACTGATTTGTACAAATGCTTATATTAAAATGTATTTGTAAAGCTGCTTGTGTTAAAAATGCATCAACAACGGGTCCTGCTGGACAGAAAAGAAATATACTTGTATAACAGGCTGTATTGTGGTAACTGATGAAATGTATATATGCTAACAGAGGATGCTGGAAGGGAAGGGAAGGAGTTAAGCTCAGCCAAGCTTACCTTAAGAAAAATAGTTTGAAATTAAATGACTTGTTTCAGGCCATAAAGATTTTATCTCCCAGGCCTGAATTCAGCCAGAGATGCAATGCCTGGTCTGGGATCCTGCTCTTATTTTCTTTAGTGGTGAAATAATTGCTACCCTGTGGTGCCAGAGAATAGCTGGTTAGTCTCTGCAAGAAGGATGAAAGTATTAGAATTGTTTTACAGTTTCCAGATGCCTTAGCAAAGCTCTAGATGTGTATTGTGACACATCCGTGCTAGGTTCTGGTTCAGCTTCTAGTCAGGGAGGTAGTGTGGGAACCACACAATCAGGTGACTAGATGCAATGCCATTATATATCCAGTACTGAAGTTGTTTTAGATATTAGTGAGAGATGTGATAGTGACACTCAGCACTCTGTCTTGGACCTGACAACAAGACCACTCATCTACTTCATCTTGCCTTGATCTAACCAGTCAGTAGGAAAGAGCAATTCATCAATAAGTTATTAAACGATAGTGAGATTCATTAAAAATTGTTTTTTATCTGTCTGAATCTTTCCATCTGTGTTGTTTTTATATTTCCTGTGAATTGAAACTCTGGTGTTTATTGTAAATAGATATTCAGCATTTTCATGTTTTCTATGTTATTATTTATTATTCAATATATCTATAACTTTCATATTTTAACCCTTGAAAGTAACTCCACTTTTCTGGTGGCACTGTGGGTTTCATGCTCCTGAAAGTCTTGTGTTTGATTAATATTACCATTTGTATAAGTATTAATTTTACTAAAAAAAAACTTCACTCCCTGGAAGCTCTCTTTACCCTAGAGAATGCTGATATATGTGCGGTCTCAGAGACGAGGTTTAAAGCCACAGACAGCACAACAATAGTGCAGGGTTATAATGCCTTCCGTACATTTAGACCAGCTGTTTCACAGGCAGGGACTAAAGGTGAAGGTGTCTCTATTTAATTAAAAAAATATATACTTAAAGGCTGGTCAAGCAGGGCAATGCACTCAAGCTGCTCCATGTTCAAATCACCACAGGTAAAATCCAATACCACTTCCTTGCAAGCTATAGGTACCCTTCTATGACTCAAGAGACCCATACCATGTATTTAACCTTATTAGAAACACTAACCATCCAACCCAATACCATATTCATGGGTGTCTTTAATTACCCAACTATTAACTGGGAATCCTATATGACATCAAATGTATATGTACAGAGATTCTTGGATTTTGTAAACACAAACTCCGTGGACCAGATAGTCAGTACACCAAGCAGGGGTGCAAACATACTGGATCTGGTCCTCCCTAATATGAGAGAGTCCTGCTCACCCATTACTGTAATGCCTTCCCAGGTAAGATCAGACCACAAAATGCTCTTCTTTGAAGTAAAAATTAAACCTGGACCCCCAGCTAAACCAGGAATATTCAGGAACTATTCTAAGGCTAACCTCCTGCTAATAAGTAAGAACCTGGCAAACTTTCAAGCCGCTATAAACCCTGAGAATACTTCTGCCTATGCAGAACTGTTCACAGAAACCCTGTACAAGCATGTTAATAGCTGTATAGAGGCATCTGTACCCATCAGGAAGAAGTACAGAATTAACTCAAACAACAAGCCACTCTGGTGGAATCACAAGATCAATCAGATGTATAACAGGAGGAAGAAAATTGTGGCAGAAATTAGGAGGTGCAGCACCCAACAGGAAAAAAATCACTCTAATTAAACTAAACAAACAACTCAGAGGACAAATAAAGTCTATCAAAGCCAAATTTGAGGTGTATTTCACCTCCCAAGCCAAGGACAACCAGCATTCTTTAAGCTATGTCAGCAGCCTCAAAGGCAATACACAATTGTGTGCAGAGCTCATTGTAAACGGAGCCACCTATACTGAGACAAAAGATATATCAAACCTCCTGACTGATAAATTCAGCTCCAGCTTTACTCCTCTCTCCTCCTCAACCTTCCCTCAGAAAATATTATCAAATATATCTCCCCTACTATCACTAGGGAACAGGCCCTTAATGCTTTTTCTAAGACCAAGAACACTGCATCAGTGGGCCCAGACAATATCCCAGGATGCCTTCTAAATAGCATGAAACATGACCTATCAGGGCCTCTGGAATTACTATTTAACTGTAGCCTCCAAACAGGCTTCTTGCCTCCTGAATGGAGAAAGGCAACAGTCATCCCTATGCACAAAGGTGGGCCATCTACAGACCCTGGAAACTATAGACCCATAAGTCTCACTAGTCTTATATGTAAAGCCATGGAAAGAATTATAATGGAGATGATCAACAGAAATATAGTAAACTTCCAGACACTGGACCCAACCCAGTTTGGTTTTGTAAAGGGCAGATCATGCCTACTCAACCTAGTGGACTTCTTTGAGAAGGTCACCAAAGCAATGGATGAGGGCAAAGTCGTTCACACTGCCTACCTTGATCTGGCCAATGCATTTGACACAATACCCCACTCGGGCATCATTGACAAACTCAGGAGGTTAGGTACAAACCCGTATGTCACCCAGTGGATAGCCAACTGGCTCACAGACAGGACCCAGGAAGTTAGAATTGGGGAGTCCACCTCTATAAAGAGACCAGTCACAAGTGGAGCCCCTCAGGGATCAATCCTTGGACCACTCCTTTTTGGCATTTATGTCTCAGAAGTCAAGGCCAATGTCAGTGGTCTCTGGCTGACTAAATTTGCAGATGATTGCAAATTAGGAGCTGTCATTGAATCTGACACTGACACAAATGTTATCCAGGAGGGGCTGACACAGACAAACAACTGGTGTCAGAGTCATGGACTAAAACTAAATGCCAAGAAATGCATAAAAGTATCCTTTGGGAAGTCATCCATCCCTGGTAACTATCATATTGACAACACACTCTTTAGTGCTGACCCAGTAGTCATGGACTTAGGGACACACATTGATAGTAATCTAGCCTTTGATCATCACGTGTCTACAGTGGTTAGGAAATCATTCTATATTGCGCAACTTATAAACAAAGGTGAATTCCAAGTGAATGCTCCCCTCACCTGTGTCAATGGTGAAGATTGAGGCTCCTTGATTACTGGCCCAGAGGAGGGGTATCACATATTGGTGAGCATTAGTGTGGATATTAGTTGAACCTCTGTAGCCTGTAGGCAGTTGTCACTGAAGATGCGTGTACTCTCAGCAGCCACACTGTAAACATACACAGTTTCATTTTCACAACAGTTTTATTTATTTTCTGTTTAGTTTAGTCAGGGAAAGCAGGCAAAGATGTCAGCAGAGGATTATGGCAAGCTGACAAAGAACCAGTTGGCCAAGGTGTGTGAAGCCAAAGGACTGGTGCGTGCCAACCTGACTAAAGAGGAAATTATTACAGCCTTAATTGCAGCTGCAACACGGACCAGCAGCCAGGAAGACAACCAGTCTGTTGATGGGGATTTGCAGCCCTTAGAAACAGGACAGTTCACTTTTTCCTCAGAGGACTTAAAAACCCATCTGGAGTTAAAGAGACTTGAACTGGAGGCCAAACATTTGGAATTAGAATCAGCAGAGAGACTGCGGCATTTGGAGGTTGAAGAAAATGAGAAACTGCATCAAGTAAAACATATGGAACTAGAATCAGCAGACAGAGTACGGCGTTTGTTGGCCAAAGAAAATGCGAAACAGCTCCTACGTGAGAAGGAGATGCTGACTCTTCA
This sequence comes from Protopterus annectens, assembly GCF_019279795.1. Taxonomy (NCBI): domain Eukaryota; kingdom Metazoa; phylum Chordata; order Ceratodontiformes; family Protopteridae; genus Protopterus; species Protopterus annectens. The sequence goes on along the minus strand of NC_056748.1, from coordinate 270,597,748 downwards.
TCAGCATCATGGAGGTAATGGAGAAGGGAATAACTGAACCACAGAAGAAATAAAGCTCAGTAAATTTCTTCCACAGTTCACAGAGGGTGATAATTAGTTTTATTCATATATTTGAAAGAGTATGTAAACAGTATAATGTTGACCAAGGGCTCTGGGTACGGTTCCTGGCCCCCTTATCCCATGGTAAAGCTATAACTGCTGATTCTGATTCTTTAAACTATGATAAAGTTAAACAGTGTTTATTGGAATGTTTTAAGTTAACACAAGAAGCTTATAGAAAAAAAGTTTTGTGAGCATAGACACAAGGCAGTTGAAAGTGTATGTGATTATTTGCTGAGTTAAACACTTATTTTCATAGGTGGGTGAGTGGGTGTCAGATCACCTCTTCTGAAAGGCTGGCAGACTTTTTGGCAAGGGAACAAGCCCTTGGCATTTTGCCTGAGGACATGAGAATCTGGTTGTCAGGCCAGGAGTGTAACTCTGCAGATGAGATGGAGAAAAAAGGGGATCTCCATTTAGCAAGCAGGACATTACTACACAAGGAGTGGATACCCAGTGCTGCATGTGGATATAAGGGAACCCATGGTGGGCTGCCTAAACCACCCCAACAGAGTCCACCAGTAATAGGCGAACCCACTAGTTCAGATACAATGCCTGGATCAAGGATTAGATGTTTTAAATGTAACCAGTGGGGCCAAGTAGCATACAGATGTCCATGAAAGCAAGATGGGGAACAAAAGGTGAGGGAGCCAGAAAGTGGAAGTAACAGTATACCAGTGGTACGTTGTCTGGAGACAGAGGTACCAGACTGTCACCAGTGTTTATATTCTATCTTTGTCGATGGAAAACAGACCACTGCTAAGAGAGACACAGCCTCTGACATAACCCTTGTGAAGCCTGCAGTGGTTAAAGAGGAGCAATACTTGCTTGGGCAGTCCACTCCAGTCAGAGCTTTAGGAGGTACCTCATTCCAAATGCCTTTCACCAGGGTTCACCTTGACTTGGAGGGTGGAAAAAGAAAGCAAGCAAGTAGGTGTGTTTGAAAATATCCCTGCAGATGTCTTGATAGGGAATGATTTTGATAATGCAATACCTTGTGTGCATGCAGTTAAACACAGTCAGGCTTGGAGACAGGCATGTGGGACTGGTAGCCTGGGGAAGACCCAGACAGACCCCACACCTGAAGCCAGGGATGGTCAGGTGGCTATTTCAGGTAGGGAGCTACCCTGTAGCAGTGATCCTGAAGGTGAGCCACAGCTGCTGGTAAGTACTGATGTTCCCTTGCACAGAGTGACTGCAAGGGCAGAGGTGAGTGGTAGTACCCAAGCTGACAGTGAGGCACCACTGTCAGAAGATACCAGACTTGCAGTAGAAGGGAAGCTGGAAAGGGTCAAAAAGGTAGACTTGAGACAGGCGCAGCTCTCGGACCATGCACTAAGAGGCTTGATGGAGGTAGCTGGGGAGGGTCTATATCAGCATATCGAATGCTGAAAATGCTGAATGCAATTTAATCAAACTGAAATGTTCAAAATCTCAAAAGAGCAAACTGACGGGACATCGATTTCTTTCCCAGGGAAAGAAATCGGTGTTCTGTGCAAAAAAAAAAATTCCAGTACTTTAAACACTGACAGAAGTGGAGGGCTGTGCCCCCACACCCCCTACTTAAATATACCAACTCCAAGACTGCACCACAGTGAAGGAAAGAGCAAACTCCGATGACGGCCCACCGATTTCTTTCCGTGGGAAAAAAATCGATGTTCCATCAGTTTGCTCTTCTGAGATTTCGAACATTTCAGTTTGATTAAATTAAATTTGGCGTTTTCAACATTCGAAATTCTGATAGGAACCTGCTAGGGAGACACCTGATTCTCAAGGAAAAGGGGAGTCTGTATACTGGAACAAAGGGTTACTTTATAGAGAGTGAACCCTGAGGGAGGGCTAGAGGGGGAGGTAATACAGCAGTAGGTAGTGCCTAGATCCTACCATCTGGCACTTCTAGCCATAGCTCATGACATTCCTTTTGCAGGTCATATGGACATAAAGCACACCAAGATATGTTTTATGTAAAACTTTTATTGGCCTGGGATTGCAAGGGATGTAAAAGGGTACTAAAGGACTTGTGAGCAGTACCAAAAAGTAGGCAAGGCAGGAAACAAGGTCAAAGCTCCTTTGATGCCTTTGCCTGTGACTGAGGAGCCATTTCAGAGGTTAGCTATGGATATTGTGGAGCCTTTGAGTACCCTAAGTTCACCAGGGAAGAAGTATATCCTGGTGGTAGTAAATTATGCTGCTAGATAAACTGAGGCAGTGCCTCTGTCCTCCATTTAGACAGAGAAGATGGCAAATGCTTTGTTAGAGATTTTCAGCAGGGTAGGTTTCCTGAGAGAAATACTGACTGACAGAGGTGCCAATTTCATGTCAGACCTGCTGGCTTGTCTGTGAGAGTGCTGTGGGGTAAAGCACCTAAAGACCACCCCTACCACTCTCAGACTATGGTCTTGTGGAGTGGTTAAACTCTACACTAAAGACCATGCTACAGGCATTTAAAGATCAGTTTAAGAGAGAGTGGGACAAATATTTGCCCCATCTGCTGTTTGCATACAGGAAGGTATCCCAGGAATCCACAGGTTTCTTACCCTTTGAGTTGCTGTATAGGCATAGGGTGAGGGACCCTTTAGATTTGATTCATGATGAATGGGAGGGTATGAATCCCCCAAGGACTCTGTTGTGGCATATGTCCTAAACCTCAGAACAAGGATTAGGGAGCTCATGGGCCTGGCCCAGGAGAAACTGTCAGGAGCCCAACATCAGAAAAAGGTCTGGTATGAGAGGAATGCTCGAGCCCAAGAGTACACTTTGGGACAGCAGGTTATGGTGCTCATTTCTGTCAGACACAATAAGCTGCAGGCAGCTTGGGAAGGATCCTTCAAAGTGGTAAGGAAGATCAGTGATGTTAACTACATGGTAGAACTGTTAGGCAGAAGGTAGGGCTGCAAACTGTACCTTGTTAACATGATGAGGCCTTACTTTGATAGGGAGGTCCATGTGCTGAGTAGTTGCAGTGGGTAGCAGGAGGAGTCTGAGGGGATCTATGACTACATCCAGCCAGCCAGCAAAATGCCAAGCATATAACAGTGCAGCACAGTAGTGGGGTCAGCATTGCCAATACAGAAGGGCTGTCAAGACAGGGTATGGGTTAATGAGTTCCCAGACAGGGTCATGTCCCTCAAGCTATGTTTCTCAAGGATCTCTTGAGAAACTGCCTTGAGTCTTCAAAGGGGGGAGAGATGTGAAGATGTGAGGTAGTGTCAGCTATGTCAGAAGGAGTAGGACAGTGCATATGTAACATATCCCAGCATAGCTAGCTGGAGTTTTGTAAAGCATTATATGCCATTTATATATCAAACTGATTTGTACAGGTGCTTGTGTTGAAAATGTATTTGTAAAGTTGCTTGTGTTAAAAAATGTACCAACAGTGGATCCTGCTGGACGGAAATGAAATACACCAGACTGTATGGTAACTGCTGAAATGAATATATTGTAATGGAGGATGCTGGAAGAAAGAAGATTAATCTCAGTCCAGCTAATTTTGAAAAATAGTCTGAAATTAAATCAGAAGAATGACCACTCACCTACATCATCTTGCCTTACTTTAGTAAGCACCTATGGAATAGTAATTCTTTAGATCAGTCAGGAAAATATAGTGAGATTAGTTAAGTACTTATTTTCTATATCTGTGTGAATCTGTGTTATTTTTAATATTTCCCGTGATTGAAACTCTGGTGTTTATTGTAAATAGATATTTAGTGTTTTCATATTCTTTTATTATTTATTATTAAATATATTTAAACTTTTCATTGTGGCTGGTCTTTTAGAGAATATTTTAACTTTTGAGAATACTTATATTTTTGGGGTGACACTGTGGTCGCTCCTGAAAGCTTTGCTGCATTGGTCAAACACTACCATTTGTATTAGTATTAATTTTTCTCAGTATAATTTAGGTACCCTAGTACCTAAATTTAGGTGCCTTAGAGTAGCTGACTTTGGAGTGTTCTGGTGGCACTATCTACCTTAGTCTAGGCTGAGGAAGCATAGCTGGTAAATCTGGGCCAGTCTTTCCCAGGTGCGTGTATATGTGAAAATCAAATCTCAAAGTGTGTGTGCATCAGGTACTTGGAGCAGGGATGCAAAACACTGGTTTCACAAAGAGGATGGTGGAGGACTTGGCTTGGGACATTCAGCTGAGGACTCAACTCTGCAGCTGTGGTCAGTGTGGAGTCTTATTTGGGACCTGGTGAGAGTGAGAGAAACCCAGCCCAGGACCGGAGTGTGTTCCCTGTGTGCTCTTAAGAGAAATCGTGTTTGGTGCAGAGAGCTGCATCTGGAAGTACTGTGTATATCTATGTTTGTTCAAAGTGAAAGGCCCCCACCTGCGTCAGTGGTGAGGATTGAGACTACCTGATTACTGGCCCAGAGGAGGGGGTGTCACAGAGTAGCTTGGAGTTGCTTCTGTGACTTTGGTGTAAAGGGATTCTTCAGAGTGAATAACGCTTGTTGAGTGAGATCCCTCTGGAATCTTGTCATCTGAGCATCATAGTTCTTGACCTAGATGGAAAAGAAGCCAGAAGCATAAACCTGCTTCCCCATTCTAGTCATCACCTGGGATTTCTTACTGGGTGGCTGGATCATACCTCTCAACTGTCCAGATTTTCGCAGAATGTCCAGATTTTTGCCACATATTGTTGGTCTACTCCTCATAACATTTATAGTTTTCTGACAAATCACTGGGATGATATGAGGATTGAAGTCACTAAATAATGACATACATTTCAGTTTCAGACTTTAAATCCTTCAGAAAATGTATGTTAACACAAATCCAGTTACTCTAGCAACTTTTTAAGTTTTAAGAGCAATATTTAAAATCTTCCCCCTATTTTTGGGCCTTTGTCCCCCCATTTTGTCAAGCTTTGTCTAGATTTCTTGCACTAAGAGGTTGAGAGGTATGGGCTGGATAGAGGATGAGTCTTCAGATAATGTTTTTTTGATGGTTGACACAATTATAATGAAGTCTTCTGGAAGAGTTTTAGCCCATGAAGGTTTATCCTTGGGCAGGGGTGTGTAGGATTTTGTCAGGCTTCCATGGGACTGACTCGCATGTGTCAGGTTCCTTCCAAGATTGCCATACCACCTACTTCAACTTATTAGTGGGAGGAATCACTCAGGACATATAAGGGGTTGATCTATATGCCTAAAGCAATGCCACTTCATCGTGAGAGGGAGGTTCATTTGGCCAAAGATACTCTCTGCTTCATAGGTTCTAAGATCTCTCTGAAGGATAAGTCCTTGGGAGGGCATTTTGAGGAACCCTCTCCATTATCCGAGTCAGTATCAATGAAGACTACTCAGTTGATAAGTCTAGATGCTTCCTCTTGCATACCCTTTTCATAGGTGGCTCAAGGGATGAGGTTCCTGAATCCTCAGAGGACTGTCTCTGCACCAAAGCAGGGATTTTGTGGTCTACAGAACAAATCTACCCAGGTGATGTCTTTGCTGAAGTCAACGTAAATGTGTGAGGGCCATGAGAAAAACCCATAGTCAGAGGACCTTGTGAATCCACCATACCTAGTGAAGAAATCATCCTTCACAACACTCAGAAGGCTGCTCCAGCCTCCAAAGGATCTGAAGATACCATATCCATGGTAAGATCCAGCTCTCCAAAGGAAAAGTGTGAAAAGACCCAAGTAGTATCCTTACATCCATCTGAGTGGGCAGCACCAAGCAGGGGATCAGAGCTGAAGTCTCAAAGGCTGACAACTCCAGCTGAAGCGATGGAGCTGTCCACCTGATTCTTTGGCTCTGAGATGCTGACATTAGGTCCAAAAGGGCCAAAAGTGGGTGAGTTGGATCCAAACCCCCCCAGGAGCCAATGACACTTGGATCAATGATTTCCAGGCCACAGGATCCAGATGACAGCACAAATTTGAAGGAACCAGACCCAAAGGGTGTACCATTGAGGGAGCCTGGATAAGGATAAAATGTATGGATCCAAATGGCTTTGGAGCCAAAGAAGTAGCAATGACCCCCGCCCCATCCCAGTCTGGGTATTTAGAAACTTCTGCAATAGGTGACCCAAATCACCCTTTGAAACACCCTTGTAGGATATGAAGGATCCTGTAGAGAGAGTGAAAGAGGGTCTTGAAGCTTTTCGTTCTATCTTTTCTTGGATCAGAGATGATGATAGTAGCCTCTATCTCTGGATCCAGAGGAGGGATATAGGTAGGGGTCCAACAGTATGGTCTTTGATCATTGGAATCCTGGGAGTCTGTGCTGAAACCAAAGCCTCAGGAGGACACTTCTTGAACTCTGAGTCTTTAGGTTTCAAAAGTTTTTCTCTTGCCTTCTTTGACTTGTCAGGCTATGGATCCAGAGGAAGAAGCCTTTTCACTATGACATAGTTCCTTCTATAAGAGAGTGCCCTTGGATCAAAGGCAACATAAATGTCACGTGAAGTACTAAAGAGTGAAACCCCTAAACAGACCACACACAAATCATGGGGGTCCTGGTGGGGGAGGATTTTATGATCAGATTTAAAGCATTTCTTAAAGCTAGTAGCTCTCCATTATCATACTTCTGGAATAACAGTTGCTCAATGAACAGTCAGTAAATCTAATACAAACAATGAGAATAAATACCCTAGAAAAAAACTTTGTAACCTTTGCAACAACAATAAAAAATGCGCTCTATGGAAGATTAACTGCAAGAGTTGAAGTATTGCTATTTAACTCTGCACATGAAAACTACAAACAAAATGGTGCCATGGCCAAGAGAGGAAGGGCTGAAGAGACAACTACCTAACTGTTACGAAAAAAACTTTTAAATATAACCACAACTAGCTAGAAGTAAAATAACTGTGATACAGGAGGCAAAAAGGACCACAAATTAATAACACAAGTTCTGAACAAGTATAAACAACAAATAAGAGGCGGAGCATTTATCTACCAAGATCAGCATTGCAACTTCAAGAGGAAGCGAACGAGATTTGAGCTTGGCAGATTAGAGTAGAGCAGGGCATTAAGGGTAAAATAATTTAGGAAGGGCTCGAGGCTGGAGCACTAAATCAGATGGATCAGAACAGGGACCCATATGTCAGACTGGACGGACTGGGTGAACAGGATCTGTCATTTACCCCAATCTAATAATTAGCCCGTCTTTTTCTGGCAGCAAAAAACAGAGGGAAAAGAGGCCCTCACATTTTGGACATACATCACCATCTCAGGGTATACCTGAAGAGAATATATGGATTTTAAAATATGGACCTGTTGCTTTGTGTCTTTTGATCCAACAAGAGAATATCTGTCATTTGTTGTAGAAAATGCAGTCCACTAGCTTTTCACTGACCAACCCACTATAAAATGTTGCAGTCAAAAACAAGCCATTAGAAAAGAACCTGCTTCTGGTGTTTGCTTCAAAAATGCCTCTTTTGCAAATATTTGTGTCAAAACCAATTAGTTGTTAGTTAACATCTTTACAAACTACTATTGCAAAGACCATAACTTCAGAAGTCAGGCCGTCTTTGGTTCCTTGGAGCTTCAGTACTCATCCTTCTAAGCATCTGCATTTTGTCCATCCTCCAACCCTGATGTCCTTGAGGTTTCAATGCTAGTTAGGATTCTTCCCAATCATAAACCCACCTAGGAGGTCCTCCTGTTACAGGGATTCCAAACTCATGGCCAGTGGGCCTCAAGCATCCCTCAAACCAGCCAAAGTCTAAGTGAGGGAAGCTGCTAAATTCTTAGCAGTACTAACTGCTTTTCTTTCTGTTTTGGAGATTATGGTCCTTTGAGACCCTCCTGTCCTGTTATCATATATAAAAGTTATGTATTATATCAGTTGGTCTGAGAATGGGTCTCACCTATCAAGATTTTGGAGGGTTGCCCCTATTATTTTTTTTCTTAAATTTTTAGTCTGTTGCCTCAAAACTTGGAAGCTATTTTGAAAAGTTTTGTGTAAATAGCAGCAGCATTTAAAAAGTATCCCTAATTTAGGACCCTTTCTCTAACCATTGTTTTATTTGTCCCTAACTCTGGAGGTAAAAGTTGAGACCTGTCATATTCCCTGGATCCTAATTACCCTCCTGACATCACCATTTGCTATAACAGTGGTTGATTTTGTATCTGTATGTCAGGCAAGTAAATATGTATGTATACTTGTGTAGAGTGATTTATTCGGTTGTTTTCTTGATTTACAGAATGTGCTTATTCAGTGACTAATAGTATATTTGTAAGGTAACCATTTTAATGTCCATACCTGCTAGAGCAAGTCCAGAAGCATGGAGACTGAACAACCAAGAAAATGGACTTACACTAAGTCCGAGATGGCCTTTTCTAGGAATATTACCTTTTTGCTGTGGCAGTGTGATCTTAGAGTTGGTATATATAAGATTGGGAGTGTGGAGGCTTGACACTCACATCATGGGTACAGAGGGGTTCCCCCTGCAAAACAAAAGTTTAAAGGGGAAGAGCGATGTTTGAGAGTCACTGTTCTTCTGCATTTTCAGTCTTTTTTTGGTGTATCGGCACCAGGCATTTTGAGTGCTGACATTTCATTTGGGAGCCATATTGATAGGTGTCCTCTCCTATACTGGTGAATGATGACATTATGCCTGGTAGTAGAACACACACACACACACACACACACACACACACACACACACACACACACACTGAGTGTAGCAACATCAGAGAAAAGACCAGCGGTAGCAGGAAAGGATACCCCCGTCATACACTCACTGAATAGGACACACTCAGAGATTTAATGATATAGCAAGTATGTATATGTTATTTTTTTTAATGTTTTGTTTCATAATGCATATGTTTAAAAATGTTTTTATATATGTCAGTGAGGGACACTGCTGTGGCTTTCCAGTTCTTAATTTAAGGTAATGGTGCAACAAAGCACATCTAAATGCACTAGTGAGAGGTGACTGCAGCTCTACACTTGTGTATTCTGGCACGCCTAAATTAATTTCTAAAATGGACTATAAATTCAATCTGAAAGGGTAATTTTAACTTAGCATTATATGATGTCGTTTGTGCAGTATATGGTAATAATCCCAGCACATTTCTGTTAGTTTTTCCATTCATTCTGGAATGCACACTTTATCCTTGTCAGAGTCACAGGAGAGCTAGAGCATATCCCAGCAAGCAATGGGCATCAGGCAGAGAACCAGTCCTGCATGGGACGCCAGTCCAAAATGGATGCAAACACTCATTCTCTCACACCACATGCACCTACATGTAATTTAGGCATTCACAATTTCACACAATAGCATGCCTTTGTAGTGTGCCCAGAAAACAGAGTACCTGATGAAATCCCACCCAAACAAAGGAAGAACATGCCCTCTCCTGTACAAAAGGCATATCAGCCAGGAAATAAACTAGGCAAAGAAAGCTGTGAAATAGCTAAACCTAGCGCAAGGAACATATGAAACTTATCTATGCTCATTTCTCATCTATGTTAATGCTTTAATTTCTGTATACTGAAGTTTTTGACTGTATAAACATTTTTGATGTTAAATCCTGAGTATAGTTTCATACCTGCCCCACTTATATGTTTTATTTCCACTTCTTCACAAATTTGTTCTGATTTTAGGGGTCTCTCTCTTGTTTCATTTTCTCTTCATCTTTCCATGTTCACTGCTTCTAAATTGTTAGTCTAATAGTCAAGACCACTCTGCTGCTAATTCAAATACTAAATTGCTTAACAATGAAACTCTAAGGTTCATAGGTTCATAGGTGTGTCCTAGGCTAATGACCCTGGAGCCTTTACAAGCCTAGCCCAAAAAAACTGCCCAGGCACCATGCCACCTGATGCGAGTTCACAGTGCCCCTATCCAGTAGGGCAACTGGAGTGATCCTTGGGGTGAACTTTCTGTTACCCATCCACTCGTCAAGATTTCTCTTGAATAGGGCCAGCGAGGTGCTCTGCTTGACATGAATGGGAAGCTTATTCCAGAGTATGGGCAGTCTTTGGGAAATTAACCTGTCCCGCTAGCATGTTCTGTTAATTGTGGTAATGAGGTTGTGATCACTGGAGCGTGTGGCACGGGGGGATTGGGACTTCTTTAGGTGCTGCATTTCAAGTAGTTTAGGTGTAGCATTTCAAGTAGTTTAGGTGTAGCATTAAGTAGGTACTGAAACGAGATTAATTAAATACTGCAACATGCTAGATTCAGTTTTTTTCTTCCTCATTTTCTTCTCTTTTCACTGAGAAAACAGAAAAAACACTAAGAAGAAAATAATTCATTGAGTACACAAAGCAAGATAAAACACTTGACAAACAAAAGCCACCTGAGTTGCAGATAAGGTGATTATTTATATTAGGAGGGTTTCAGGCCATTTGTTATATGCAAGAAAAATACATTATTGCTTACTGATCATTAAACAGAATTTAACCAAACTCCTGAGTAAATGCAAACTTTAACATTCTTAGCATTAATTAGATAAATGTGTCGTGTATAACTTGTACAACTCATCTATTTTTTTTCTGCAGCAAATGTATGATTTTGTTATATACAACTTTATTTTAAACAGTTTACTTCTGAGTCTGTCTATATATATAGTGTGTGTGTGTGTGTGTGTGTGTGTGTGTGTGTGTGTGTGTGTGTGTGTGTGTACACTGTGTCGGAGTGTAAATAAATAAAACGTTTTCTTTATGTGAATCTGACACATGTGAAAAGAGCACACTGTCAGTAAACTCAGCCGAGCAAATCCCTGTGCTCATCAACAATAGCTTCAGTGCAGTTGATCAATAACAGTCTGTGCGTTTAACCTTCTCCTGAAAAGATTACATGGATGAGGAGACGGATCAGATTTCATACCTATCTAAACCTTCGTCTCTTACGTGAAACTGATAACTGGGTGACCATTAAGTACTCAGCGTGTTGCTTCTTTTATTGATTTGGATATCGACATTGTGAACTGGAATGTGAATTCAGCAGCTCATTTCACAGAAACAAGTGAAACACTTATGCGTGCTGTTTGCTAGCTGGAGAAATGAACTGAAAAAATATACTCTTAAATGTCCATAATCGTACATATTTAGAGGTATAAAAGAACACTAAAAAGAATTGTTAAATCAGTATAGGAATTTATTTTAGTTATGAATTTAGTTTTTTATTTTCCAGGCTATCCTTCTAAACAATGCCCATTTTCAGAGATAAAAAAATATTCAAATGCAAATATACTAAAAATACAGTATTCAGGTTACCAATCCAAACACTGAGACACTTATCAAAAATAATAAACAATATTTGAAACAATCATAAACTATTCAACTGTACTGTTTTAAACAAATGAATAAATACTATTTTTATTTTGTTTGTGTGATTGTATTCATGCATTTTTATCTGAGTTACTGTACAGGCAATGTTATTAGGAACCTTTCAAAGAAATCTGTTCAGTTAAACATTTCTTAAAATGTTAATCCAGACAGTGGGACACAGAACAGTACTAATGTGTAATATTAGAAACTCATCAAGACAAATATAGAGGTGTGTGTTGCTTGATAATGTATCCTTCTGATTAAAGCCCTTTTTATGGAGAAGGCCTAGGAAGAAAAATATCCAAATGCCAATATAATGAGAAATGCACTGTTTAGATTACCAGTCCATACAAAGAGGAAAATGTCAATATTTGTGAATAACCTTAGAACCAAAACAAAGATAGGAGCACAGCTTTCCTCTAATGGAAGTCTTTAACCAATGTAGCCTGATTAACTATGATAAAAGTAAATTGTATGCAATATTATGATTAATCATTTCAAGAATGTATGGTATAAAGGCATGTATATTTTATAATTCTTGGATTCTTTTATAAGAGATACCATCCAGGATTAGTTATAAGAAAACCTACTCACACTTCCGTGTTTCTATCTCTGAGAGATGGACAGAATTGCATAAGGCTACTGGTTCACTTGCTTCAAAGGCATGATGCCATGTTTCATTTATGTCCCTTTTTAGGGGTTTTTAACAATGTTCTTGGTGTTTGCTACACCATCTTCAGTTATGCATTTTATCAAGCTGTAACAACAATCATCATCAACCCCCTTTTCCCATTTTCTACATGGGGTCAGGGTGTCATGTTAACTGCCACCATCTATCTCTCTAGTCAGTGCTAAGGGTGTCATGTCAACTGTCACCATATATCTCTCTAGTCAGTGCTAGTCTCCTACCTTCTTCAACAGTCATGCCTGCCTGCCAGTCACAGGATTTCTCTTACAAAATCCATCCAGCACTTTGCTGGATGCCCTCATTTCCTCTTGCTTTCTTCCTCCATGTCCCAAATCTTCCTCACCAGATTGCCTTCTGCTTTTATGCACATGTGCACAAGCCACAGTAATCTGTTTTTTTTTTTTACCTTTTCTGCAACTGGATCTACTTTGGAGTTTGCTATTATGTCCTCATTTCTTCATCTGTCCTACAGTGTACATCCTACCACCCATCTCAAACACTTTGTCTCCATCACCTCTAGTTTCCTCGACTATTCTACCTTTACTGCCCAGGTTTCTGTACCACACAGAAGTACTGGCCACTCCACTGTTTTGTATACATTACTTTCCAACTTTGGCATTCTTCTGTCATATACCATGTGACAAATGGGGATACTGCTAGCACAGCTGTCTGGAATTTTGTAAATAATTATATGTCATTTGTGAATATCAACATGATTTATATAAGGTGCTTGTGTTACAGATATGTTAGAACTGTATGTTATGGGTATATCAAACTTGTTTGTACAGAAGTATGTTGAAAAGGTTTTTGCAACGTGCTTGAAATGTATCAACAGTGTGTCCTACTGGAAGACAACAGAAATGTACATGCACTATTGTAACTGCTTAAATTTATATATTTTTAATAGTGGAAACTGGAACACAGGAGGTTAACTTCAGTCCAACAATACTTCAGAAAAATAGCTGAAATTAAAGTACTTTATGGCAGCAAGAGGCAGGATGTCTATACTAGGGAGCTTTCTGTGTTGCCTTTAAGGAAAAATAATTACTAGGCTTGAGATGTGGAGGGATGTAATTGTTTTATGACTTCCAACATCTGCCAAATAACTGAGGTCTATATATTGTCACAGGTAGATGCTAAATACTGCTAGCTTCCAGCAGTGGGGGCTTCATCTGGGATAGAGTCAGATGACAAGAAATTATGTCATTCTGCAAGCTATCCCAGCAGTAATACTTGTGACATTAACTTAAGAAGTCTGTTAGTGAGACAGAGCAGTTTAGATATATTTCTTTATTTATTTGAGACTGTCGTGCAAAATTGTTTTAAATATTTCCTGTGATTTTGAACTCTGATGTCACTGTGAATATATACTGAGTAGTTTCTTGTTCTTTTATTACTTATTATTAAATATATTTAAACCTTTCCTTGTGGCTGATCTTTGTGAGATATATCTAAGTTTTGAGAGTACTTTCATATTTATTTGGTGACACTGTGGGACACTCCTGATAGCCTTGCTCTTGGTCAAACTACCATTTGTATTAATAGTAACATTACACAGTAAGATTTGACACCCTTTGTTAAAGGACTTAAAGTAGCTGATAAAGAGTTGTCTGGTGGCAGTGATAACTACCTTATACTCTGAGCAAAGGAGAGCCTAGCTAGTAATCCTGTCCCAGCCTTTCCCAGGGGTGTGTGTGTGTGTGTGTGTGTGTGTGTGTGTGTGTGTGTGTGTGTGTGTGTGTGTGTGTGTGTGTGTGTGTGTGTGTGTGAGTGTATAAATCAAACCTCAAAGAGTGTGTGTGTCAGATACTTGAGCAGGGACACAAAGCACTGGTTGGACAGAGAGAGTGCTGGAAGTCTTGGCTTGGACACTCTGCTGAGATCTCAACTCTATAGCTGTGCCAGTGGGTAGTCTTACTGGGGATCTGAAGAAAGAGGGAGAAAACAGCCCTGGACTGACTGTGATGTTGGTGTGCTTTTAAGGGCAACTGCACTTGATGCAGAGAGCTGCATCTGGAAAGACTGTGTGTACTTGTCATCCTCCCAGTGTATGTCCCCCACTGTTGTCAGTGGTGAGGTTTGAGAATTCTTTATTACTGGTCCAGTGGTGGGTTGTCACAGTTATTGGTTGGCAGTGGTGGTATATCCACATATTGGGATGCAGTGGTATGGATATTGAACTCCTGTAGTCTGTAAACAGTGGTCACTAAAGAAAGTGTTTGCACTTTCAAGCAGCCACACAGTGAACATTCAAAGTTTCATATCACAATAGTTTTATTTATTTTTTGTTGACTTAGTCACTCAGGGAGAGCAGGCAAGGCTGTCAGCAGAGGAGTATGGCAAGCTGACAAGAAGCCATTTGGCTGAGATGTGCCAAGCCAAAGGATTGGTATATGCCAACCTAAGTTAAGCATCCTTAACCACAGCTGCATCACAGACCAGCAACCAGGATGACAACCAGACTGGCCTTGGGAATGTACAACTGTCAGAAAATGGACAGTTCAAATTTGCCTCAGAGGACTTAAAAATCCATCTGGAGTTAAAGAGACTTGAATTGGAGGCCAAACGGTTAGAACTAGAATCAGCAGAGAGACTGCAGTGTTTGGAGGATGAAAAGGAGAATCAGGCGGCATTAGAACCAGCAGAGAGACTGAGACATCTGGAAGCTGATGAAAATGAGAGGCCGAGGCAACATGAAAAGGAGATGCTGACTCTTCGCCAGGGTCATAGAGGTAACGGGGAAGGGAGTAACTGAGCCCCAGAAGCAACAAAGGTTAGTAAATTTCTTCCATAATTTATAGAGAGTGATAATTTTGATAGTTTTATTCATATGTTTGAAAGGGTATATAAACAGTATAATGTTGACCAAGGGCTCTGGGTGCAGTTTCTGACCTCTTTACTCCATGGTAAAGCTGTAACTGCTATTTCTAAATTGTCTGACACTGATTGCTTAAATTATAATACTGTTAAAAAATGTTTATTAGAGTGTTTTAAGTTAACACCTGAAGATTATAGAAAAAATTTTGTGAGCATAAACGCAAGGCAGATGAAAGTGTGTGTGAATATATTGCTGAGTTAAGCACTTATTTTCATAGATGGGTGAGTGGGGGTCAGGTCACCACTTTTGAAGGGCTGGCAGACGTTTGGTGAGGGAACAAGCCCTTAGCACTTTGCCTGAGAACATGAGAATTTGGTTAGCAAATAGGGAATGTAATACCACAGATGAATTGGGAAAAAAGGGAGACCTATACCTCGTAAGCAGGGCATCACTACACAGGTAAGGGATACCCAGTGCTGTGCATGGGTATAAGAAAACCCATGGTGGGCAGCCTAAACTGCCCCAACAGAGTCTGCCAGTAACAGGAGAAGCCATTATTTCTGGTACACGGCCAGGATCGACCTTTCATTGTGGCTGATCTTTGTGAGACATATTTAAGCTCTGAGAGTACTTGCATATTTATTTGGTGACACTGTGGGGGACTCCTAATAGCTTTACTCTTGGTCAAGCTACCACTGATATTAATAGTAACATTACACAGTAAGTTTGGACACCCTTTGTTAAGGGCCTTAAAGTAGCTGATAAAGAGTTGACTGGTGGCAGTGATAACTACCTTATAGTTTGGGCAAAAGGGGGGCATAGCTAGTAATCCTGTGCCAGCCTTTCCCAGGTGTGTGTGTGTGTGTGTGTGTGTGTGTGTGTGTGTGTGTGTGTGTGTGTGTGTGTGTGTGTAAATCAAACCTCAAAGAGTGTGCATGTCAGATACTTGTGTAGGGACACAAAGCACTGGTTGAACAGAGAGGGTGCAGGAGGTCTTGGCTTGGCCACTCAGCTGAGATCTCAACTCTATGGGAAGTCTTATTGGGGATGTGGAGAAAGAGGGAGTAACCAGCCCTGGAATGACTGTGGTCTCTGTGTGCTCTTAAGGGAAATTGCACTTGCTGCAGAGAGCTGCATCCGGAAATACTGTATGTGCACTTGTCATCCTCCCAGTGTACGTCCCCCACTGTTGCCAGTGGTGAGGATTGAGGCTTCTTGATTACTGGTCCAGTGATGGGTCATCACATATCACACCTGAGACTCAGTGCCAGTTGGCTGCAGCCCCTCTGATTCTAGTTTTGATCTTCTCATACATACTTCCCTTCTCCTCAATCGCCCATCCCACATACTTGAAGTTGTTCAATTCTTTCACTATTTTCCCTTCTGTCTTACTTCTCATCTTTTTTTGAATTCCCCCCATCTGCTGCCATTACAGCTGTCTTATCTATACTCTGTTTCATTCCATTTGACTTCAGTTTTGCATTCCATTCCTCTATCCTTTGCTGAAGTTCTTGTTCAGAGTCTGCCTGTAATGGCATATCATCTGTATACAACAATTTTATTGATCTTCCCCCTCTGACCTGTTTACTAACATATCTCATCACCAGTAAGAACAGCAGTGGACTTAGAACTGAACTCTGATGCACACCTACTCCCACTGGGAACCCCCTCTGTGAGACTGAACACTGTTCATATTTGAGTCATTGGGTCCTTAAAGATAGCTTGCACTAATTCTACCAATGTTTCTGGGACTTTGAATCACCACAGGACTGCCCAAATCAGCTTTCTTGGGACCTTGTCATATGCTTTCTCCAAGTCTAGGAATTTCCAGCTGGACTCTTTCTTCATCTCGAGCTTCTTCTCAACTATCTGTTTCACTGCAAACATCAAGTCAGTTGTGGTGCATTCTGATCTGAATCCTAACTGCTCAACTCCTATCATACTTTCAACTACTCTGCATATTTGGTTATCAGTCACCCTCTCCAGAATTTTCATGCAAATTGACAGGAGTTTGATACCTCTGTACTGCTCATGGCTGGGAATGTCCCCTTTGTTCTTCAACACTGGCATTAGTATGTTTATTCTCCAGTCATCTGGGATATGTCCTTCTTTCCACACTACTCTGAGTACCCTCATGAGCCATTTCTCCCCTGTCTTACCCAACGTCTTTATCATATCTGCTGTGACCTCATCTGAGCCTGCTGCTTTCCCTAGCTTTATTTTCCTGAGTGCTGTTCTTCCTTCTTCTATGGTGGGCTCCTCCTCTTCTCTCATCTTAGGCTGTGTCTGGGGTGGTACAGCTTCTGTGAGGTTTTCTTTGTTCTGAAGCTGCTGGAAGTATTCCCTCCATCTGCTTTTGACGTCCTGTGGACTGGTGAGCAGGGTGTTGCTGACATCCCTTATGAAGAGTATCCAACTGTCTTCTTTATCTTGTCTTTGCCTTACAATTTGATAGAGTTTCTTTGTGCCATTTACTGAGTCACTTTCCAGAAGTTGGTAGCGTGCCTCTGATGCCTTGTTATTTGCTATTGCAACTCCTCTTATAACCAACCAGTATTCCTTCCTATCCTGGTGCATCTTTTCTGTTACTTTTTTCTGTATTACTCCTTTCTTTTGATGACTTCCTGGATTTTGCATTCCACCACCAGCTTTACTTATGTACTTTATTTCCATGCCTGGCTTGGCCACATATCTGTTCTGTAGTTTTCACACGTGCTGTTTTAAGGCACTGCCATTCTTTTTCAACTCCATCTAATTCTTCTTCTTCTTCTTAAGGTGCTAGAGCCCTGTGCAATCTCTTGAACTGTTGTGCTCCCCAGTAAACTTCCAGGTTTTCAGCTTGGTCTCTGTTGACCTTATAACCTTCTCTGACCACTGCTTGCAGCTGATTCTGGGGCGGCTATTTCACTAGGGATGACTTTGCAATCACTAATTGTACCCCAGTGCACTTTCCTTACAAGGAAAAAATCTACACGAGTTGCATGTTGGCCACTCCTGTATGTGATCTTGTGACTGTCTCTCTTTCTGAACCATGTGTTTGATACTATCAAGACATTTGTTAGATAGAAATTTAGAATGGCCTCTCCTTCTTTATTCCTGTTCCCCCACCCATGTCGCAGTCCTCAGTCTGACCTGATATGTGCATTCAGATCACCCATTATCAACACTAATTCATGCTGTCTTGCCTTATCTAATAGGTCCTGCTACTGCTGTCTAAATGCACCCTTTGCCTTGCTATCACAACCCTGTTGTGGGGCGTAGGCTGAAATTCTGAACATTGCCCTATCATTAGAGTCTGATTGCAATGAGTCCATCACTAATTCTGATGACATCCCTCACTGCCTCCTGAAGCCTCTTTCTCACCACAGTTCCCACACCATTTCTAGCCTGTTCTCCTCCTGAGCAGTAGACTCTAGATCCCAAGCTAAGTGGCTTTGCTACACTGTCATTCCATCTTGGAACCTGGATACATAGGATTCCCGACGTCCTCCTTACCATTATGTCATCCACTTCAAAGCTCCGTCCTGTCAGCGAGCCAACATTGAGTGTAGCAATTCTTAGTTCATTTGTTGAATGGTTTTACATCCAGCTTGCACTCAACAGAGTTACTCCAGCTGAGCAACTGGACACCAGCCAGCTAGTAGCTTATTGACCCAAGGCTGCTGGGCTTTATGGTTGGTATACACTGACCAATGGGGGTGCATCCACCCCTCCAACCATTAGCATGGGTCCCTGGTGTAAGCTGGAGAAGGCCAAGTTCTCAACTCACTTATCACAGGCAAATGCCCATGCCCATTTGTCCGCACAACTGAATTACTGTCATGTGACTAGCCCTGCTGCTGTGCACAGTCTGTGTTCTCCTGTCTTGAGGATATTGTGCACCACAGTAGATGCCCAAAGCAGTTGGTCTTCACACCTCTTCCCCAATAGGTCACCATGTAGAGTCTGTGCTGCTGCCTACAGTTCTACTCTTGGGTGAATTTGAGATGGAAACACAGCATGTTTTTTGAAAGTGGGAGGAACCCCACAGGGATACAGGGCGAACATGTAAACTCCAAACAAGCATTGGCCTGTGATCAGGATCGAACCTTTTACCTTGTGCATCGAAGGCAAGGACAGAAACTATTATGGCAACTGTCTCTTTTATGGCAACAAGTCACCAGAATTAAGTAAATGAACTTCAAGAATATTCTTGACAATTAAAGAGGTCCATGAAATACACTGGCTTTCTTATTTTCCCCCATGTTGTATTAATTTTTAGCGTACTGTAAGGTATTTAGTGGGCCTAGATAATCTTTCCAAATGCTACCCAGATTACTTTAATCTGGGATTTGTTGCAATATTAATGTAGGGCTTGTTATAAATTTATTTCTTGGTAGTCAGACAATGGAAATGTAATCTTATTGATTAATAGCTCTAGTTTTATAATCGGAACCACATTTATGTTTATTAGTGGGGCTCTTTGTTAATCAGCTATTCATATTAGCACTTCATGTTTTTATTGTTTTCCTTTTTGATATAGGTTCATAGGTTCATAGCTAAATACTAGGCTATCAGTCTGCAGGCTATTACAAGCCTTAACAACCAGAGGTCAGAATCAAACCGTGTATGTTGTATCTGAGGTAAAGCCGTTAACAATAATGAAGGGGATCAGATAAACATTCAACCATTTGAGTCTGCTTGCCTATGTTCTAGTGAACTGTAAGCTACTGCCGTTGCTGTATTGCAGAATGTCATTGTGTAGTAAGTGAAAAAGTATATTATCAATCCCGAACTGACCACAGCATGTAGATCCCTTGGTTTAATTTCTCCAAGTCTTTTGGGTTTCTAATATCATGATGGGAATGGACCCCATTTCTAAGTCAAAGTATGATTAAAGTTCATTAGTCTTTGATGTTAACCAGAAGTGTTCTTCGCAGCTCCCACAATGTGTCCAGAAGTGACTCCTTCTGTAATTTATATGGAGTTGCATGCATTGGTAACATATCTAAGTACAATTGCAAATTCTTTTTTATAAGACCCATTGCTCCTACTACTAGTGGGACTGTTTGGATATCCTTTTTCCACATTGCTCTTGTTTCTGCCTCTAAATTCTGGTATTTTATGACTTTGGGCTTCTCTGTATGTGAGTGACTGTAGTCACTGGGTGTAGCAATTTCAATGATCATTGCTACTTTTGTCTTTTCCTGGGCTATTATGGCTGTTTTCGGTGCATCTTTTTTTGAACTGTTGGTCCTAGTATGGGTTACCAACTGCTGTCTTAATAGGCGATAGTATCAGGATAGCATTGTGCATAGGCTATGAGTCCTTCCTAGGGAGTCACTGAGACATCTATGACAGATAGATGAGACCTGTAACCCTAAGACCCTTTCTCATGCTCCTTTAAACAACGCCAGATTAATATGTAACAAGCCTATTGTTTTCCAGAACTTGCTACATGCTTTTTGTTCTGGTGTTTATTGTTGAAACTTGGTTAGATTAAAACATTAGTCTATATTTGGCCAAGGCCATACCACTGGATTGTCTAGTAACCCATATTAATTAGTAACTTGATACTGATGGAATGGTTATCTGTTAAATATCTTGGCTTGAGATGTCTGAGACTGACAGTGAGGTGACCAAGGGTTTTGAGTATTTTGAGTATTTGAGTATTTCAGGGTAGGAGCAAACTGCAGATTTTCCCTTGTTGACTTTTGATCCATTTATCTGGGGACCTTCTAGCATAATATTACCAGTTTCTTTATTGAGACAGTTCCTATTTACCAAAAAAATGACTTGTTTCCAGAGATTTCAATGCCTAGTTGACAGCAGATGATATATACAATACTTCCACATTATGGAGAGTTTCAGTTTCCTTCAAAAGATTACCTCTGTTACACATGAAAGAGGTTGGACTGTTCATGTTATCATTATATATGACTTTATTGGGCTCTGGGTAAAGCCATTCTCTCAGTTTGTCCATAGACTGGTTCATTTCCAGCTCAGGCTGCCTTTACTATGGCCAGCTGACATTGACCTGATTGAATGCTGGGATTGAAAAAACTTCCTCAATGGCAACCTGATTCCCTTACCGAGTCATTTGCAATTGGACTGCCATGTTGAAACTAGAATCATCAGTCATTTCACATGTTCTTAGGGTAGCTGCCCTTGCCAGACATTTTAGGCCTAGCCAGTTTCCCTTTAAGTGCTTGAATTAACTTATTCTGTTTGGTGTTAGATTGGCTTTACTCATCCCATGGTCATTAATTTTGTGTTACCCCTAGTAAGAATAACTGGGATCATGCCATAAAGAATTTGAGGGGACCCTTGCATAGAAGAAAACATTTAGGAATTGCCTCTGTCTATTAGTACTACAGGGAGGAGTTCTGGGCTAAATTTTCTATTACCCATCCATAGATCCAAGTTGTGCTTGAATATTGACAGGGATGAGCTTTGCTTTATGTGGCTGGGGTGTCTGTTCCAAAGCAATGGTATCATCTGCAAAATACACCTGCTCCTCCAAACCATTCTATTGATATTGCTGAACAAGTTTAGATCCCTGGACCAACTATTTCTGATACCATTTGATTGCTAAAGTGCAGTAGGTCCATCAGTACTGGGTCGGAGGATGCCTTGTATGCCAGACATAGGTCACCTCTTAGCAGTCTGTAGGATACACAGTATAGTGTCAAGGCTTTCACTGCAGAAGCTGTTAACATGTTTGTCTTTTTCCCAATATCAGAGAGTAAGAGTGTCATACACTACAATAATATTTCACATAGTATTGTCTTATATGCCTTGCTAAATATTAAGCAAATTATATCCACAGACTTTCCTTCATTTACAACTTTGCTGATTCAGTCAATGAACTACTGCATTATTTTCTTATTTATTTTACTACTTACTTTATTTATTTATTTGTTAACCTGGTAAGTTGGCTGAACAAATGTCCATTTTAGCCATAATTTGAAGTCATACAGCAACACAAGAACATACCACAAACATATGTAGAAATGCCAGAAGAAATAAATGACCACAAACTTGTAAACCAAGTACAAACAAAAGGATGCCAAAGCACTGCTGGACTAACTTTCAAAGCACCTTTTAAATGAATGCACAGCGTAAGCCCTTGTATCTCACAATAAAAGACTTCTTCAGATAATACAAAAGTTAAAAAGTACCACTTAAATATACTTAATTAAAATCACATGATTCATGAGCCCCTTACTAAAGCTCATTTTTAAAGCAACATACATCAAAAATTACTTTGCACCTCATTTAATTTTTAGATCTTTTTCAGCAATAAATTCTAAAGCCTCATAAAAGAACACATCTCTGTAAAAAACAAATAATGTAATAAAATTCTTTACTTTTTACCTCAATTGTCTACAAAGTGTTTCAAGTTTTAAGAGACAAACAATCAAGGTATGTTCACTCAGACCCGGCCAATTACATGCATTCAAATACACCTGCTAATATAACTCTCTTTTTTCAAATAACAGTAGCCACAGTCCACCTCTAGTGTTTTTAGCAAATTTCTCAATAATAGTAAACTTAAAATTGTGCCCAGGGTGAGTCTGAAAATGCTTAAATAAAGCATTAGTGGACTGTTTTCCTCCTAATCCGATATACATGTTCATAGATGGGTTCCTGTAACTTTGCTCAGTTTTACCTATATAGAAACTCAGACGTGATTGACATAATGCAATATAAACAATACCTGTAGTTTCACAATTATATTTCCCCTGAAATAATATTTTTACCCCTAAATCATAAAATGCTCACCACTTTTAATATATTTACAGTAACTGCAGTGGCCACACTTGTTCATTGTAAGGTTTCTGCCAGTTGTTCCAATATTTTCCTTTTCAAAGATATTTTAAAAACTATTGCCTTTTCTATAGATTACTACAGGTTTCTTCCCTAACTTTTCATTGACCACCACAGCATCCCTCATGATAATCCAATTTTTATTAAGGATTTATTTTAGCATTCCACTATCTACACTGAAAGTAGTAATAAAAGAATTACAAAACTCTTGATTGGTCCTATTATCCTTATTTGTAATATCTACTAGTACACCTTCTGGACTCCTCCCTTGTTTTATTTAATATGGGAACAAAATATCCATCCTTTCATCCTTTTAAACTTAACTTCTTTCATTAATTCATTCAACATTATTTTGGGATAACCCCCTTTTACTAAACATTCCTTTTAATTTATTACATTATTCTTCAGAATGTATTTCCAGGGTGATCATACGAGCTGCCCTTACAAATTAGCCTATAACTACAGCTCTCTTTTGGGGGAAGAGGGGTGCACTAGTAAAATGACTAAATGCGTTAAGGGTATGTGGTTTTTCTATAAATACAGGAAATGTATCTGTTGTTAGGGATGCCCTTCTCTAATAACACATCCAGGTATGCGATCCATTCTTCACCTATCTCATGAGTGAATACCAAAAATTACTTAGTGTTATTACTATACTCTAAAAATGGGGCTATATTTTCCTTTGTATCCCTCCATACAATGAAGATATCATCCAGATATCATACATAAAGTCTACAAGAAGCTTTCAGCTAATTATTAAATAAGAACAAATATTCCCATTGTATCATTACAATATTGGCAAACAATGACGCACAAGCATAGCCCATCAACACCCCACTCCTTTGTAGATAGAATTGACATTCAAATGTTATGATTTTTTTTAATATTATTTCCGACAGTTCCACATATAGATTAATCTTGTCCTGTGATATTCCTGTATTGAACAAATAACCCCTAAACTAGTCTATCCCTACATCGTGGAGGATAATGGTATATGAGTCTTTAACATCAACAGTCATAAAAATATCATGTTCATTAAAGTCCATATTGTTGATTTTATCAAGAAAATCCCACCAATCTTTACATATGTATGTTTCCTGTTTTCAAAAGTCAGTTAAGTTTCTCATCCAAAAACGTAGCACATACACTACTAATAGATCCCCGCCCATCAACTATAGGGCACCTAGGTGGATTAGTAATATGTTTGTTTATTTTTGGTACCCCAAATATAGTAGGTACCATTGTGGATACCACACTTAAATAGTTAAATTTGTCAATGTTAATACATTGTTTAGTGAACATATTTCTCAGCTGCATCTTAATTTTATTATAAGCTATATGAAGCTGATTCATGGTGACTAGTTCATAAGTGTCTTCCTGCAATATTTCAAACATTCTATTACAATATTCAATTTTATCCATTATAACCAGCCCTCCCCCCTTGATCGGCTTCATAATTTTAATGTTTTGACTTTTAATGTATTCCAGCTTGTTTTGTTCATGTCTGGTAATATTATATTCTTTATTTTTAATAACTTTGCCTAATATATTCCTTATGTCCAATTCATAAATTATTTCACATTATTGTAAAATTGGATGCAAGGGGGGGATAAATGTACTAGAAATCCGAAGGCTATTCATGGCTAGGGATAAATCATTAAACATAAGTCTAAAGTTTAATTTTCTTAAATAACACTTAAAATCAATCACAACTTCAGCTACTTTTGCTTTTTTTGCAGGTACAAAAGTCAAATCTTTTGAAAACATAACATTCATGTCAATAAAAACTGTTGAAAAGTTATAGACTTTAAAATCTTTCTCATTTGTGATTATTAAGCATGTAAACAAATTATTATCCATATTATTATCAATAATTTCATTAAAAAAGTTCAAGTCTGATGTTGCCTTCTCAATCCCCAATGTTGCCAATGTGGTTGACCATATTGTGGAGGCTATGCTATATTGATCGAATGCCATTGGTTCTTCTGGGGGGAGGGTGGTGTAGAGGTCCTAGTTCTGTCATTGATTCCTCCGATTATTTTCTTTTATTTGTTCAGTGTGTCACAATGGGGGACATTTCTAAGGGTCAGACATAAATGTCTGTTAGTTATTATCCTGTTTGTTGTAAACTACATTATCACTTGAAAAACCTTTACTAATATTGTTAACATTATTTGAAAGGTACAGGCCATTGTTACATCTGAAATTCCTTTTCCCCATAGTCGAACTTCTGGTGGACTAGGATATGTGCAACTTCATTAAGATAATCAAATCTATCCCTTTCCAATTTCTTAGTTTTAGTAGCCTTAATGTGTTGTATCTGTTGGTCTGTACTAATAAGGATTCTGGCATGCTCATATTTGAACTGTTCATATTGAAGATCATGAGTAATCAGCTTATTTACCATATTAATTTCAACTGTCAATTTGTCTTTTAAATTATATTATGCTTAATTAATAGTTCCATATGTTCACAACCCTGTTTGTCGAGCAAAGCCACCAATTCATCATGCAACACTGAATTTTTTCAAGCCCTGTAGACTTTTTCCTCCTAATCTCATATACATTTATATTATATAAATATAAAGCACTAACTAGCAAGGGTATGTAACTTATTCATATATATATATATATATATATATATATATATATATATATATATATATAAGAATACAAATAAAAAAACTATACAACTATCAAACATTGCTAGGTGCAACTAATCATATGTAAAGAATGTAAAATGAAACTGTATGCATATCAATACACTAAGATGTCCCTACAGCACTATGAAATCAATAGAAACGTATACAAATAAATAGATATGTATACATGTAACTATACAAAATCATATACACGAAGAGCTGATAATGAGGACATGCATATATTAAAATAAAAACTAAAATGAATACTACATCAAAAACATTGAATCTGAGTATGCTCATATATGCTAAATATACTAGATGAACCTAATGAAACTCATGCACAACATGAAGCCTATTACCAACGTATAATTAGGCATATATATACATCATATACTTATGAAATATGCTCATGTATAAATAAAGCATTAGTTCACAAGTGCTTAGTGATACCATAAAAGTGTGTGGTCAACATTTAGATATTCCCCTAGCATCCAAAACTGGTTTAATGGATACTTTCCCATTTAGGCTAAAACCTTTGCCTGCCATCACTTTATGTATCCATCTAAGTTCACTTCTCTCAGTCCTATTCTTTAAGTCTCCCTTTCTATTGCCAATTTCCACCTGTTCTAAGACAAGAACTAAGAAATGATGCATACGATCAGCTTGATAGGTGTATCTAGATAAGGCACTCATATTATCCTGTAACCTAATACTATTCATGTGCTCTCTTATCCTTTCTTGGAGTGCACGATTAGTCATCCCCACATAAAAGTAGTAACAACAGCTACATTGGCCTAAATAGATAACATTCTTACTACTACATTCAGCCCTTACTCTTAATTTGTATTGTTTATCTGTCTCCGGATGACAAAAGAGGTTATCTCTTCTAATGTATTTACATTGATTGCACTGGCCACAAGGTTGTGTGCTTATCATCTCTCTCTCTAGATCAATATTTTCTTAAGGATAGCAATGCATCCTCTTCACATTTTTTCTATTCTTAAAACGTAATAAGGGATGTTCTCCAACAATTTTCTTAATTCTATCATCAGTCATTAAGAGTGGCCAATACTTGCTGAATACATCTCTTACTCTCCCAATATCACTAGTATATGCTATTGAAACATTAACTGTTTCCCTGTTAAATAATCCAATCCACTGACTTGTAATCGAATTATCTTAGGCCCTCCCGTTCCTTAATTCCTTTACTTCTCTGAAAGTGGACATAACATCTCGTCTATTATAGCCTCGTTGTGATAAGTTCTGACCTAGAGTCATAAGTTCTTGTTCAAATTTACCCTCTGTGTTATTCAACCTGGAAACAATTTTATTTTAATTCTATGCGGAATATGTTAGCAGATGCTAACACCTATAGTAAACTTAGTAGCATGCAGGTAGATAGTATGATAAGGGATATACGTATTAAGTTAAATGATTGTCTAGTGACACACAACATTACATTAGACCTTAAGAACTATTTGGATATAACTTACCCTGTTGTTCCATTATTACAAGGCATGCCAAAAATTCATAGGGATCCAGTCAATCCACCCTTTAGACCCATTGTTTCAGGGAGGGGGTGGATGACCAAACCTTACTCCATATTCATAGAGAAACTTTTGAGGCCTATTTTAGATCAAATTGGAATAGTCTTGAAGGATACTAAACATCTATTACAAGATCTATATTCATCCTCTGAAAATATAGATGCTTCGAAGGAGTTCTCATTTGTTACATTAGATATTGTATCCTTATTCACTATTATACCCAACATCCAGAGCTTGGAGTACTTACGGAAATTCTTAGTAAAGTATAGCCAATATGAGACCAGGCTTATAGATCTTCTATGTTATTTTATGAGAATTGTACTGGAGAACAATGTATTTGTGTTTGGAGAAACCTACTACCTTCAATGCGATGGTGTAGCTATGGACACTAGTTGTGCCAGTAGCTACAACAATGCTGTTTTAGTGGTATGGGAGATTGAATGTGTGTTTGATAGTCATCTATTTAAACACAATGTTTTATTATATCAACGTTTTGTAGCTGATGTACTTGTTATCTGGCAGGTGATTCTATAACATTAAGGCAATTTGTAGAACAGCTACAGACTAGTACTAGTTTCCTGAAGTTTACATTTAAACACTCTTATGACCAAATTGAATATTTGGATGTTAAAATTGGGAATTCTTCTGATAGAATGATAAAGACCAGTGTATACAGGAAATAGTGTCATAGAAACACACTGCTACATAGAACTAGTATGCATCCCAAGCATATATTTAATAATTTAGTTAAAGGCCAGGGCATGCGTGTTTCCAGGTAGAATAACACAGAGGGTGAATTTGAACAAAACTTATGACTCTAAGTCAGAACTTATCACAACGAGACTATAATAGATGAGATGTTATGTCCACTTTCAGAGAAGTAAAGGAATTAAGGAATCGGAGGGCCCATCCGTATTTTTCATCTAAAGATAATTTGATTACAAGTCAGAGGATTGGATTATTTAATAGGGAAACAGTTAATGTTTCAATAGCATATACTAGTGATATTGGGAGAGTAAGAAATGTATTCAACAAGCATTGGCCGCTCTTAATGACTGATGATAGAATTAAGAAAATTGTTGGAGAACATCCCAGATTCTGTTATAAGAATAGGAAAAATTTGAAGAGGATACTTTGTTATCCTAAAGAAAATATTGATCTAGAGAGAGAGAGAGAGATGATAGGCACACAACCTTGTGGCCAGTGCAATCAATGTAAATACATTAGAACGGATAACCTCTTTTGTCATCCGGAGACAAGTAAACAATACAAATTAAGAGTAAGGGCTGAATTTAGTAGTAAGAATGTCATCGATTTAGCCCAATGTAGCTGTTGTTCCTACTTTTATGGTGGGATGACTAATGGTACACTCCGAGAAAGGATAAGAGAGCACATGAATAGTATTAGGTTACAGGATAATATGAGTGCCTTATCTAGATACACCTATCAAGCTGATCGTATGCATCATTTCTTATTTCTTGTCTTAGAACAGGTGGAAAGGGGGACTTAAAGAATAGGACTGAGAGAAGTGAACTTAGATGGATACATAAACTGAGGGCAGACAAAGGTTTTGGCCTAAATGGGAAAGTATCCATTAAACCGATTTTGGATGCTAGGGGAATATCCAAATGTTGACCACACACTTTTATGGTATCACTAAGCACTTGTGAACTAATGCTTTATTTATACATGAGCATATTTCATAAGTATATGATGTAGCCATATGCCTAATTATATGTAGGTAATAGGCTTCATGTTGTGCATGAGTTTCATTAGGTTCATCTAGTATATTTAGCATATATGAGCATATTCAGATTCAATGTTTTTGATGTATTATTGATTTTAGTTTTTATTTTAATATATGCATATCCTCATTATCAGCTCTTCATGTATATGATTTTGTATAGTTACATGTATACATATCTATTTATTTGTATATGTTTCTATTGATTTCATAGTGCTGTAGGGACATCTTAGTGTATTGATATGCATACATTTTCATTTTACATTCTTTACATATGATTAGTTGCACCTAGTAATGTTTGATAGTTGTATAGTTTTATATGTGTATTCTTATATATATGAATAAGTTACATACCCTTGCTAGTTAGTGCTTTATATATATATATATATATATATATATATATATATATATATATATATATATATACATATATATATAGATATATATATATATATATATTGATTCACTGCTTAGTGTAAATTCATTGCATTATCTTAGTTCATAAGGGTGTTAGCAATGCAACATTATTTCTTTGGACTATAGTAGCATTTTATAATCAGATTCGAGCCAGGAACGAATCGGTGATATTCTAGCTATTTTTTTTTTTTAATTTGCTCATATACAATGTGCATTTTTTTTTTTTTTGGATTTGCTGAGTATACCCAGTTATTAGTTATTTTAATGATGTTCGTGTTCTATATTTAGGCAAAATGTATATATTTCATTTAATACATAAGCTAATAGGAACGTTTAATGTACTGTTTGAGTCGATTTCACTTTAAGTGGTTTAGTGCACTTTACGTGCAGTGTAATACACATGGTGATGTCGAATAGAGATGGATCGTCAGTAATGAGAACGTACTTATGATTAGTTTAGCTTTAAAATTGTTTTTTTTAATTAGATGCAGTAGAGCACAATACTATTTTTGTAATTAGGGGCAGTTGTTTGTTCCTTAAATAGTGATTTTTTAGTATTATAGTTGATGCACTAACTTTAGATCTGAATTGAAAGTTTTTTTATGGGAAGGTATTTTGAATACTCCATAATGTTTATGCATTACGTACTATGCATCAGATTGAATAACATCATTATACTTATTGAAAGCATATGTGGATGTATTAAGTATGTGAGTATAAAAATTGTTAGCCTATTTGTCTTATTTGTATAGTCTGATGAAGCCATTTGTTTGGTGGTGAAAGCGCTAACCTTTATTAAACACCTGCATATTTTATTGGATGGTTTGTTTTGTTTTATGTGAGTACAGGAGCTGTGCTTCATTTCACTGTCTATACACTACTTGCTTGGATATATTTAAGTGGTACTTTTTAACTTTTGTATTATCTGAAGTTTTTTATTGTGAGACAGAAGTGCTTACTCTGTACATTTATTAAAAAGGTGGTTTGCAGTTAGTCCAGCAGTGGTTTAGCATCCTTTTTGTTCATGCTAGATGTAGAAATACACAGTACTAATACAGTACAATATATAATGTTCAGATAATACAATATCATTACTTAGTAATCTAGTTATAAAAATGCAAAATTTGACAATATCGACACTTAAGTAATGTGTGGTTATATTGCAGTGAAGGTTTTAATATGTAATATTGTCAACCAAAATCTTCAAATCTCCTAAACATTTGCACTTTATTTTCAGCAAAGAGGCATGTCTTTTTTTCTTTTCTTTTTTTTTTTCTTTGTAAGGTTAGACTAGATTGCTTCTTTTTCATGTCCAGTAGTAAGTTACTCCAGCAGGTAGGTGGTATTTTTTTATCTGGCTGGGGATCAGAATGGGAGTTTTGTAAATGAGATTACCTCCTCATTAGGGTTTCGTTAGAAATTTTTGGTTATTAATTTGGAAGCTAGTGTTGGACATTTATGCTGAATGACTTGTTTGGGTAGAATCTGGACAAGAGATAGGTGGTTCTTGCTGCTACAGGTAGCCAGTTAGCTTTTACAAGAAGGTGGCAGTGACTGAGAGCATTAGTAAGTGGCAGGTGCTACAGACAATGGTTTGCAGAAATATTGTATTAGTGGATGAGTTTCATGCAATAATAGCAGAGCATAATCTACTTTTGGGATTAATACCTTTTGGCAATAGCCTCTGGGGAAAACAGATGTGTTATTTTATAGCAGAGTTTTGATTGTATGTGAAATTTATTAGTTATAAGTTAAGTATGGCAATGAGATGATAGTGCTGGGTCTAGGATTAAGCCAAGGTATCTATTCTGTTACACTTGTGAGACACTTGTGAGACAAGATTACCTAGTGGGTTAGAACTGCTTTGTGGGAAACATTTTTAGAATAGAAGGGTGGGATATAATCAGCCAAAATTATATGGCTTGGGGTAAAGGTGGAGCTGGGATATTTATTTAAGCTTAAGATGGATTTAAAGAAAAGATTGTTTTGAAGCTATTAGGAGATAACTAACTGGACAGGAAAGTAGTTGATATGAGAAATCTGTTTTTTCTGCTAGTCAGATCTTATGGCTGCAGAAGAAATGAGCAGTAGAAGCCAAGTCAGTCTGTTCTTTTGGAGATATGTAGCTTTGATAGTCTTGGTGAGAATTCTGCATTTCTCATAAATTAAAATTGTTGCTATGTAAGGTATTGTTTTGAGGCTTTTTCTTCCAATTATGCTAGGTCAAATCTATTTTTAGGAGGGTTTTATTTCACTTATACAGAACTCTACAATGCTTTTCAAGTGTTTCAACTGTATCCAGAGCCATCCAAGCTAAGATAAAATATGTTCTTGCTTTACTGCACTTGTACTTTCTTTGTACATTGATAGCTATTGTTTTTGAACATTTTAAAGCACTTATTTAATTTTGTAGCAAAAATAGTATTTCTTCTGTTTGTTGGTTTTCTACTTTTGTTTGCCTCCAAATCACCTCAAAGGAGGGTGAATTAGCAGGGGACTAACTTGTTGGTAATTGTTGTTTGTTATTTAATCTGCACTTGAGAGCTGCTTTTGCTGTACTTTTACATTAAGAAAATCCAGGATCATCCATCCAGTGGCAGAAGGTGTTTATCTGGTCTCTCTTGAGTTGAGAAGCACTCCAGGAAACTCAACAGGTGGCCGTTTTTTTTTGGCTAGAGGGTATAAGAGTCAGTTTTCAAGCTTTTTTTTTCTCTGCTATAAATCAGGCAAGTTTGCACAGAGCTGCCCAACATGCAGCAGCAGTTAGCAGTGCCCTGTACAATAACAAATACCTAGACAGTAAAATTTCCATTTAATTTTAGGATTCTGTCCAAAACCTGTTAAACAGTGTGGCATTGTGCAGAATTAAGCTTAGAGCAGATAGCTTGCACATGGAGTAGCACTGCCATATCGTAGCACTACACAACATTTTGCCCTTAACCCCAGAAACTAGTTTGTGTATCAAATAGCACTACCATATCCTAGCACTATATAACATCTTGGGCTAAAGCTCGGAAACTACCCTAGGAGACTACTGTTAAAACCCAGTCATTAATCCTAAACAACCCACCCTATTACAGGACAATGAGTATATGCACTTCACAAATTTCTTTGTGGCCAGCTTGGTAGATCTGGCTATCCAAAAGCAATGTTGCAATTGTCTCATATTCTCACACAATCGATTAATCATTACAGAAAATAACATGGTATGTGAGAAATGTAAATACACAGCTTCCTTGGAAGCAAAATTTTGCATGCAAATGAGATTGTCAGAAATACCCACACTACATCCCTCACACACACACTACTCACCACACACACACACACACACACACACACACACACACACACACACAGACACACACACACATATATATTGTCTTATGCTGAGACACTTAAAATAAAGCTTCCCAAATCTCAAAGATCTCTAAAGCCACCTAACATCAACACTGCTCTCACCAGTTATTGAAACACACACCAAAAATAACAACAAACATCAAAGTCTATACCCAATGGTCGCCCAAGAGCAAAGCCCATAAGGTAAGCTTACACCTTACCTAATACTCTTGTCATATAGGAGTCCATTGTGCACCACACAGATGCCCCACTCACCATGTTAGACAAGCAGAAGACAACAGTTAGTTGCCTATCTGGAGCCAGAATCTGCAATATCACACATGCACTCAAGTCATTGCACCACAAGCATCCATTTAATAGTCCATTGGGTGTAAGTGACCTAAGACATACTGCAATGGACTATATGAAAGAGACATAATGGATCTCTTGAGATATGTGACACAGATAGGTATGAGCCTTTCATTGAACAGCAGTCTACCTTCACCAAGAATGATGCCAAAGTATTAACATAAAATGATTGATTTTAATAACTGGCTTAGTTTCTGGTGTCACTACAGAGGGATCCAATATCTGTCAGGATGGGGGGGACATGGTCAACAGACTAAGTTGCTTTGCCAAGGATGGGCTACACCTATCCCCCCCAAGCTTTTGGATATTGCCTAAAACTTTATTCACCTGCTTAGAGCTTTTTAGGCAATGCCAAAAAAGACAAAACTACCAACATAGAGAAAAAGTCTCCAGGCAACCTTAAGGTGTTACTGCTCAACGTTAGAAGACTAAACAAAAAACTCCACACCCTTCAAGCCCTGCTTACTCTAGAGAATGTAGACATCTGTAAAAATCACCAAACTGAGACAAATCAGCATACAAAGACAAAATGAAAAACTGCCCAAGGCTCTAGTAGCTCTTGGTAAAAAATAATCCTTTAACTCATTCCTCCAGTATAACTCTTTTGAGTGTGCACCTTTAACTCCTAGTAGGTGTGGCCTGAGCCTTTAAAAATGAAGTTATCACCTTACAGTTCTAGCAAATACTCATTGACAGAGGTAAAATATCAATATAATTGTGTTTGCCATCATGTATGCTTCAAGATAAAATATTCTGATACCTTGTATGTAGCATGGTTTTGGAATTATTAATGCAAGTATGAACAAGTAATATTTGATGCCTAGAGGAACAGTAGGCAGTAACTGCAGATGCACCTGGAGGCGTCACTCATATGTAATGAGTTACATAGATGCAAACCACGTAAAGTTAAAAAACTATACATGTAAGTGTTTTCATTTTATACAATATAAAACTTCATCAGACAAACCCCATTAATGATTACACTGCTTAAATAGTTCAAACATCCCATGGTACACATGCTGCATTCATATAGATAAACCCACAACCGACCCAGAAAACCAACAGCCACAGAAATATTGCACCACCTAAAATCATTCAATAAAAACAGACACAAGAAAATGTATATAACATATATATATATATATATATATATATATATATATATATATATATACACACACACACACACACACACACACACACACACACACACACACACACACACACACACACACACGTGTGCGCTCACACAAACACAGATATATATATATATATATATATATATATTTATATCTATATATATATATATATATATATATATATATATATATATACACACACACACACACACACACACACACAAAAATCATCTCCATCCCCTAAAATTACTATTTCAACATTTTTAAATACAACATTTCTCCAATATTTCTTAATTAAGGGGTATATAAAAAAGCCTTAGTACAGTAGAAAGTTTAAATTCATCTCTTCCATAATTTCAGTTTAAATAAAGGGGCAATAGGAATATAAGTTTGTTCAGCCCTGGCCAACTATATGAGTTCCCATATAGCTGCCAGAACAGCTCTCTCTTATCCAAAATTAGGGACCAGGGACCACCAACCACCTCAGGCATTAACCTTAACTTTCTCCAAGACAGAAACTTAAAGGTATGCCCAGCATATTTCTTAATATGTTTATATAAAATGTTAGTATTTTTCTCCTTAAGAATGTCATACACATGTTTGTAGATATGTTCACAGAGCCTACACTCCATTTTACCTATATAAAAACAGTGGCATAATTGACATAACGCTATATATACCAGTCCCATACCCTTTTTTTCAGAAGATGGCAGTGGTAAAAGCCCAACTGGTTCATGCAGCACATATGATTTTTTGGACCATGATTTCAAGGTTGAATGTCATAATCTTAGGGGTACTTTTCTGAAAAGGGGTTATCCATCCCGTTTGTTGGACAAACAGTTTTGGAGTTAATCGAAAAAAGGAAAAGAGGGCATTTTAATCCACTTTTAAGTTATGAGGAGGGGAATGGTGGCATAAAAAAAAGCTTCAAATAATAGAATAGTGTTACAGCTGAAACCACAGCAGTACTCTAATTTTTTTATTACCATTTTTAATTTATAGAGTGGCACTGTTAGATAGACGTTAAATAAAAATTGGAACATCTTAAGGGAGCGTAATACTATTTTTGAGAAAGGAGGGAAAGACCGTCTATTGTTTATAGGAAGAGTATGAATTCTAAGACTTTATTTGAGAGTAAGGGTGAAAAATATAAGGGTCAGTGTGAAATTAAAAAATGTGGAAGATGCAATTATTGTAAAATAATCCTAAAATGGAATCATTGTAATGTACAGGAAAGAATTTTTGTGTTAAAGGGCAAATTTGATTGTGAAAGTGCGAGATTGGTATATATAGCATTATGTCATTTATGCCATTGTTTTTATATAGGTAAAATGGAGTGCAGGCTCTGTAAACTTATTTACAAATGTGTATCACACTCATAAGGAGAAAAATACTAACGCTTTATATGAGCATATTAAGGAATATGCTGGGCATTCTTTTAAGTTTTCTATCTTGGAGAAAGTTAAGGTTAATGCTTGAGGCGGTCCCTTGTCCCTAATTTTAGAAAAGAGGGAGCTGCTCTGGCAGCTGTATTGGAACTCATATAGCTGAATGAACATATTTCTATTGTCCCTTTACTGAAACTGAAATCATGGAAGAGATGAATTTAAACTTTCTTATGTACTAAAGCTTTTTTTTATATACCTCTTAATTAAGAAATATTGGGTTTAAAAACATTTAAATAGTAATTTTAAGGGTACGGAGATAATTTTTTGTATACATATATAAAGATCAAAAGTCCAAATCCATTATCACCGAACATACTTTACCGAAAGCGCTTTTCACCAAAAAAGCGCTTACGGTAAAGTATGTTTAAAAAAAAATACAACATTAAACTTACTTCTATGCAGGGTGGCAAGTCCCCCTGCGCCCCCCCCCCACACCTCCCCTACTGTAATATTCTCACTCCAAGGTCACACTACATTGGGGAAAAGGGAATTTTCCCTTATCCGCACGACCGGCACAATGAGCATACTTATCCGAAAGTACTGCTTCGGTGAACAGCACTTTCGGTTAAGTATGCTTGGTGATTTCTGCTTCGGTGGAAAGTGCATTAGGGGATCTGTACGGATCCCATATATATGTATATATATATATATATATATATATATATATTTTTTTTTTTATATATATATATATATATATATATATATATATATATATATATATATGGATCTACCTGGCAACACCGACAAACCACAACATCGACAACGAAATCAGACACACTACATAACCGAACGTTCACAAACACGAAACCTCACATGCCCGACACACCATAATACTGACACAAAACCAACAATAAACAAACAAAACAAATCCCCTGTCCAAAAAGCACACACACAACACAAGCACACCAAAATCCTTACAAACGCACACTAAACCTCACATACACAACTATCTACACCCTTAACCCAAACCCTAACCCTAAGGTCCTTCCCTATCGCACACTTACCTAACCCGCGCCCTAACCCTAACTCACTTAAACTGCCCCTAACCCAAAGACTATCACTATCGCACACTTACCTAACCCGCGCCCTAACCCTAACTCACTTAACCCACCCCTAACCCAAAGACTATCACTATCGCACACTTACCTAACCCGTGCCCTAACCCTAACTCACTTAACCCACCCGTATCCCTAGACACCGTCAATATCGCACACTTACCTTACTCGCACCCTAACGTCCGTCACTACCGCATACTTACACAGCCTTTTCCCATGTTAGTCTTCTCAGCGTCGGGGTTTTCATCCGTCGGTCTTCTCAGCGTCGGGGTTTTCATCCGTCGGTCTTCTCAGCGTCAGGGTTTTCATCCGTCGGTCTTCTCAATCTTCGATCTTCTGGTGTCGGCGATCTCCTTGTCGGCGTTCTCAGCTGTTGACATTGTCAGGTCCTCCCATATGTATATATATATATATATATATATATATATATATTTATACATTTTCTTGTGTGTGTGTGTGTATGTGTGTGTGTGTGTGTGTGTGTGTGTGTGTGTGTGTGTGAGTGTTCATTGAATGATTTTAGGTGGTGCAGTATTTTATGTGGATGTTGGTTTTCTGGGTCAGTTGTGGGTTTATCTCTTTAAATGTAGCAAGTGTATCACTTGATTTTTGAACTATTTAAGCAGTGTCATCACTAATGGGTTTGTCTGATGAAGTTTTATATTGTATAACATGAAAGCGCTTACGTGTTTGTTTTTTTAACTTGAATTTTTCATGGTTTGCATCTGTACTAAAGGATTATTTTTACCTGAAAATTACTGGAGCCTTGGGCATTTTTTTCTTTTGTCTTTGACTGCAGACATCTGTGCCATGACCAAGACTTGGTTTAAAGCCATAGAACGTACAGTGCTTCCACACATTTAGAGCCAATACAGTATAGCCAAAGGTGCAGGTGTGTCAGTCTACATTAACAACAAACATACCTCCAGATTAGTTGAATAGGATGATACCGTGGAGTTCATCCATGTGCAAGTCACCATAGATAAGATCCCTCACTGTATCATGACTAGCTGCAGGTCACCATTTATGTTCCCACAGTTTCATGACTTTTACCTAAACCTACTACAGGTACTCACCATCCAACCAAATACCTTACTCATGGGTGACTTTAACAATACTTCCTGGACTTTGTTAACACAAACACCCTAGAACAGAAAGTGTATCCTTCAACCAGAGGCCCGAACATAGTGAATCTGATACTTACTAACATGGGAGAGTGTTGCATCCACTCCCCCTTGTGTCACATCCCCACTAGTGAGGTCAGATCACAAATCTGTCTCTTTTTAAGAAAAATCCACTGGGGAAACCCAGTTAACCAATAACAGTTAGAAATTATTCTAAGGTAAACTGCATCCCACTAAGTGACAGTTAGTCAAAATTCAAGGCTCCCCTTAACCCTGCGATCACAGCTGCCTATGCAGAATTATTCACAGAGTCCCTCTACAAATATGTGAATGGCTGCATAGAGGCTGCAGTATCTACCAGAAGTAAACCCAAAACAAACACTAATAACAAACCCCATTTGGGAATCCTTACCTAAACAGGGTATATAATGAAAGAAGTAAACT
The DNA here is from genome assembly GCF_019279795.1 of Protopterus annectens. Classification (NCBI taxonomy): domain Eukaryota; kingdom Metazoa; phylum Chordata; order Ceratodontiformes; family Protopteridae; genus Protopterus; species Protopterus annectens. The sequence continues at coordinate 270,559,847 of NC_056748.1, read as the reverse complement.
CATGGCCAAAATCAGGGAAAAGCAACTCCCTGAAAGGCAAGTGTTCTTTTATACAACTAAAGAAGAAACTAAAGGTCTAATTAAGTCCAACAAGGTCAGTTGTGAGATCAGGATAACCTTGCAGGTTAAGAACAATCACAAAGCCTTCTACAGCTATGTACAGAACCTTAAAAGTAGCACACAACAGTGTGTTGAAATGGTGGTGAATGTACCACCTTCACTGATCATGATGACATAGCAAATCTACTGGCTGATAAATTCAGCTCAGGTTTCACTACCCCCACTCCTCTCCCCACTCCACCAGGTGAAATCCCCTCCAACATACTACCCCAACTATTTGCAGGGACCAGATGCTAGCAGCATTCTGTAAAGCCAAGAACACTGCCTCTCTGGGTCTCAATAGCATGCCTGGCTGCCTCCTGAACAGTCTAGAACAAAACCTATCATAACCACTTGAGACACTCTTCAACTACAGCTTTGAAACAGGCTACATTCTTAGTGATGGAGGACAGCAACAATCATTCCCTCCACATGGGAGGACTATCAATTGACCCAGGGGAACTACAGACCCATCAGTCTTACAAGCTTTATATGCAAAGCCATGGAACGAATTACCATGGATAAGGACATCGGCAACCTACAGACACTGGACCCATCACAATTTTGCTTTGTTAAGGGAAGGTCATGCCTACTTAACCTGGTAGACTTCTTTCAGAGGGTTACCAAGGTAGTGGACAAAGATACAATAGTGCATACTGTGCACCTTGACCTAGCCAAGGCATTCAATACAATACTCTACTCGGGCATTGTTGACAAGTTTTTTGAGCTAGGCATAAATCCCCACATAACTTACTAGATTGCCTGCTGGCTGACAGATAGGACCCAAGAAGTCAGGATTGGTGAGACCACCTCCACCAAAACACCACTTTCCAGCAGAGTACCCCAAGGATCCATGCTGAGCCCTCTCCTGTTTGGCATCTACTTCTGGGAAGTCAAGGCTAACATTCAAGGTCTCTAGCTCATCAAGTTTTCAGATAACTATAAATTTGGAGCTATTATAGATTCCCCCAAGATACAAACATCTTTCAAGAGTGTTTAACACAGACAAATGAATGGTGCCAAAGCCATGGCCTAAAATTCAATGCCAAAAAGGGTATTATAATGACCTTTGGGAAACAGTCAACACAAATTAATTATTCAATCAATAAAACACACCTAAGAGTTGACCTAGTAGTAAAGGATCTGTGAATATATGTAGACAGCAATCTGGCCTTTCACCAACACGTAGCTAAGATAGCAAGAAAATAATTATATGTTATCCAACTTATAGGTAAAGGTATGGCATCCAGGTCCAAAGAAGTTATAGTACCACTCTACTTGGCTCTTATCAGACCTGTTATTGAATACAATGCCCCTTTTGGTATGTATCTAACCAGACACTTGCAACAGTTGGAACACCCACAAAGGTTTCTCACCAGGAGAATTCAGGGCATGAATACCCTGTCCTGCACTAATTGCCTAAAGGCTCCGTCTTTGTATTCGGTCTCCTACATGCTGCTGAGAGGGGATCTTTGGCTGGCTTACAGGGCTTCCTCAGACTCAACCTTGATAGGTCTGTTGCACATGTACAAAGCATACAGCACCAGAAACAGTGGATCCAGGGATCTGAGCTTCACTTGTGACATAAAAAGAATGTGCTAGAGACATGTATGTGTCCCAAAGGATCCCAGCACCATGGAATATGCTCCTCATCCATGTAAAAAAGAGTTCACCCCTGACCATATTCTAATGAAACCATGACAAATGAATGGAAAATCATAAAGTTACCCCAAGTCTGACCCCCGTGTCCCTTCATGGACAGAGGCCATTAATAAGAAAAGTATTATCTTAACTAATGCCCCCTCCTACAAATCCTTAGATACCTCCCTACTAAAATGACCCCCAATACATACTCCCAGACTACCTGGGTTCCAAATGGTTCAGGGTACAATACTAGGCTTGTAAGGGCCCTACTGGTCATCAACCTAGTAATAATCCAAGAACTTATGAACTTATATGAAGCTAACTAGGAGACAGTATTACCTTTTACTAGTACCTTTATTTCTAGGGAAGAGGAGAACTAAAATTTTAAATAGAATTGTTTTGAAATAGAAATATGAAGTATTAGGACATCTAGCATTAATGACTGGATTCTAGTTAAGTCCAGGTAGGTGTGCAGTTAGTATAGGTTCCATGCTGTTAGGGATAAGGTGATCTGTTACACAGAGAGGAGGGTGTGTTTTTTTAATAGGTACTTTTCCGTTAATGGGGTCACAGGAAAAAGGCGCGGTTGGTGTCAACTTTTTGCTGATTATTCTTTGCTAGTTTTAAGTTTGTGTGCGTCGTCACACTACGATTGATTTCCTGACATCAATACATCTGTCAAGGCACACACACTGACAATGGGGACAAACAACTTTGACAAATGGGAACCTCTGTTGAAAAACCTTAATGGGGCAGCAGCCAAAATGTGCAGTTCATTTGAAGTGAGTACTATTCATTTATTTTTTTTCCTGTTTTTACTTTACTCTTCTTTCTGGGGGCTGCCACAGTGGTGCAGCAGTTAGCATTGCTCCCTCACAGCAAGAGGTTCTCCAGTTTGATCCTCAGCTGGGGTGCCTTCTGTGCAGAGTCTGCATGTCCTCCCTGTGGCTGCATGGGTTTCCTCCAGGTGCGCCGGTTTCCTCCCACATCCTAAAGACATGCTGTAGGTAGATTGGACAATAAATTGGCCATAGGAGTGAGTGTGTGCATGTGTCTGCCTTTTGTGGATGGTTGGGCGCCGGGCTGGCAACTTGACACGGTAAAACTCCACTGCCAATCATGAGCAGACAAGTGAGAAAAGCCGAAAGAAGAAGAAGAAGACTTTTCTCTTCTTTCTGGCAGTGTTATTGATGTGGTCCCATGTCAGTACTGCTTGTTGTACTGTTCTGCTGTTTCCATTTAATCTTTGTTGTTCAAAGGGCTTTGTCCCCATTGTCAGTGTATTTAGGTTTACATAAATGTGTGAGACCATCACAGTTAAAACAGTAATCCTTACAAATCAGTAGATGGTTGCAAATCGGAACGCTTCCTTCTTTTTTCACAAAATAACATCTGTGATATATACGATTTTTAGGAACTAACAGGGAACCTGTCTAAAACTGTCTGTGTAAGTGCCACTGACCTAGGGCGAAATTAGTAACACTCCAAGATGAAAGCCAATATGAAAACCACAAAACAGCAAACATAAAATAAGCAGCACTGGGTTTGGAGAAAAATTCTGTACTAGTCTGGCAACCAAGACAATATTAAAAGCAGGACACAACAAAGCAACAGTGAGTACTGGCATCTGAGAAACACTAACACTGTCACAGGGAAGACAAAAGTAAAACTACAAAAAAGCAGCAGCAGTGACTTCACTTCAAACAGACTTCCGAAACCGAAATCATTACTACTCTCACAACAGACAAATAAAACCAGAATCCAGCACTGAAATAAGCAGTAATCAGATGTCAACAAATCAAGGAAGAAAATGGGAAAAACTAACCAGAGCTGAGTTGACATCAGTCGCTCATTTTGAGTGTTGCCCCGTTAACGGAAAAGTACCTTTTAATGTAAATGATCAGGTTGCTATAACTGTAACTGGGCAATGGTCAAACCTTTTGTCTGGATGGATAGAGAAAGTACCATCTACATGGAATAATGAAAATAAGGTCTACAGCTTAGTTTGAGCTTCATGATGTGTTTGATTTAGTAGATTCATTCACTAATACCGTAAGGCAAAGAAATTTAATAGGCCATAAATCTGTGCTGTCTTCCGTCTAGTACCCTACTGCTGTTTAGACATTCAAAAAATGTGTCTGTTAAAAGTGACTTCATTATTATCCTGCCTCTGTTAAACTAAGGAGGTGCTAATTTACTTTTCATTGATTCCAATCTTGTGAAGTGGAACCACATCTGTAGTCACAGTTACCTCAGAAGAAAGGTCTCTTTGGCCCATATAGTATTTTATATTTTATTTCAAAAGCCATCCCCATGTTTATGCCATTCTCATGGGTATTATATTACATTCCCAGGATATGTTTTACAGTAAGTAACTTCACAGTCCAATTAATTACACACACACGGGCACATAAATTATTCAAATGCACTTTAATAATTTTAAGTGCCTTGATTAATTTGTGTCGTGTGACTGAAAATAAGAAACACCATGGACTACAGTCATGACTCTGAGATTTCCTTCTTTAACAGCATTTACTGCTTGATGATTTGACTTAGATTCTACTAAAGCATTTTAAACTCCCATATAAGTAAGGAAACATCCAGCAGACGACCAGCACCACTAACCAAGGATATCAAAGGTTAAGATACACCGAAGGCATAGACTAAAAGGCTGCACACGCTCAGGTAAAAAAAAAATTGTATTTCCGTTTCTTCTCCCCCCTCAAGGAAATGAGGAGAGTGTGCATTCTAGCCAATACAATAATCAAAATGGGATGTCACTACTAGATTTTTAATTTTAATGCACTTGTATACTTTCAGACTGTACAAAAGGGAGATGTAAGATTTGAATCACTATATAGAAGCTGCACAGACAGTATAAATATGTTAGTAAAACTCCGTTCATGATTTAAAATCAGATTTTATTTTGCAGATACAAGCATTCCTTGAATGAATTTTTCCTCATGAAAGCATCAACAGAACCCCCAAAACATTAATTCGTTATTGTTTAATGTAATTGTTTTATTTAAAAAGTTTGTTTGTGTCTTTTGGCTTTTCCCGGTTAGGGGTCGCCACAGCGGAACTCCAGTCCACTAGTGATTGGCAGTAGAGTTTTACGCGCTGGCTTGCCGGGCCTAACGCACAACATTCAATGAAGGAATGCCCATTCATGCATGTCGCCACACAGAAGATGCTCTAACTGAGAATCGAACGGGCAACGTCTAACTTTGAGGCGACAACACTACCGCAGTACCACCACCGAAGTATCAAGGAGTAATTCAGAAAAAGTAAAAAAAATTCTTCATAAAGCTAAACATTTTGAATGGGAGAATTCTTTGACCGCAATTGTATATCTTAGCTTTCCTAAGCTGAGACTGAAGAGATTGAAATAAGTCCAGTGATATAAATACTCTACCCGTTAACAAATTCAAAATAAAATACAATACTGATGCAGTATATGTTATAAGCACTAGAGGGTGCTAAATATCCATATGTCAACTTCAAATACAGCCCTGTTATTAATGTGACCTTAGCAAGCAAGTACACTTATTTATTTAACTAGTTTTGAAATGCCATTATTTATAATGTAGTCTAGATGAAGAGTATATGATTGAACTAGCCAACATACCATTTAAACATATATTTACATAAAAATATATCAAGTATCAAAGTGGCTAAATGAAATGTTGTAAAATGTATATGTCTTTAGCTACTGATATTATACTAAGTGAACAAATAAAACTCTGAAGGAGCAGTGTTTCCTCTTATAACTGTTCAGATGTTTTCATCTGCTGAGACTTGTGCAGTTTGCAGAACTGTTCCGTTCATGCCAGCATAAAAACTGTCATTAAATGTATGATGCCTCTTAATAGCTGGGAATTCATACATGTGTCACACAGGTGTGATAGGAAATCAAGGCCATTTGATAATGTTCACTGAACTGGCTTTTAAATGCATGAAGACACATAACCTTATATACAATAAGAAAACGGCTAAACTACTCACTTCAAATAATTGGAAAAGGATTTTATCAATGTTACTATAGATGATTAAGGTGGTACATTCGGTGTCAGCAGCACTCAGTCTTACATTTTTGGGTCCATTAGCTCTAAATGGAAATATTTTAAGGTGGTACATAAGGTGTCAGCAGCACTCAGTCTTACATTTTTTGGGCCCCTTAGCTCTAATGGAAATATTTTAAGAATTATCTAACTTATCTATCTTGAACGTAGATTGAGAGCTTGTTTACAGCCAACTGTTTGTACTGCTAATGGGGGGTGCAAATGGTTTTAAATGCCATTACTTTTTTGTGTATTGCTGTCATGATATGTTGAAGTCTTGTAATCTTAACAAAAGTATATTACTTTACTTTTTTACCATAATGTTATTGAATAGTTACATTATTGCTGTTTGTTTTGGCATTGAAACATTTTATAATTATAATAATAAAAACTAGATTTGAAAAAAAAATTCTACTACATGAAACATTTCTGCCAGTAAGTGAGCTTGGGTAAACTAAAACATGATCATTACAGAGTAGCCGTGTTATACAGGACAGAGTAATAATAGTTCCTCTGCCTAATGTCTGTTCTGTTCAGCTCATAGCTGGTTGGTGCTAAACACAAATGCTTATTCAACTAATTTGCCTGGTTTGATGGTTGAGTATGTGTTGCATGTGGCATAGAAACTGCAATCACATATGTAGCAGTAGACATACATGACAGTTTCAACCAGCACATGACCATGCCTATGACATTACAGCACGCCACTAATCCAGGAAATGTTTTGCCAGATTTCTTGTTCCTCCAGAAATCCTACTGTGATTTCTTCAGACTGTATAGGGCAGATATACTTGTCATACACCAGATATTTTGGCATTTGGCTGGCCCCTGCTCTCTGCCTATTGCTACCTTTATGGATCACCTTAAGGGTGGTGTCTGGATCCGTTTCTGATGTTAAACCCTACTGCCTCCTGTAGGCATTTCTCTAGCATCATCTTATGTCTGAGGACCTGTCACTGACATGCTGCTGCTGTTATCGAGACAACATTGAAATTCTACATTTTTGGTTTGCAGTTGTGCATTTTTTTTCTTCTACTCTGATTTCTTGCAATTTGTTTTATATTAAATTTGTTTTGCTTTACATTTCTTGTATTTTAATTCTTTTGTTATCTTGGAATTTTTAAATTAAGTATTTAGAGTAAATTAGGAAATATTTAATTTCTGGTTTCTGCTCAGACTGCAAAGACAATAAGGCTAGCTGATCTCTGGGAAGAGCTGAGAAGTACAGTTTATTATTTAAGGTTAGCAGAAAAGGAAATGTTTTTTTTTTGTTTTGTTTTGTTTTTTTTAAATCTTTTTATTGACTTTTAGTTATATCATAACAAATCATACAAAACTATAATACAATATAAAATATACAAACAGAAGTCACTCTACAATAAACTATATACAGAACCCACCTATGCGAAGCATCTAAAAAGAAGGTTTAAATGCAGTGTATTTATGTTAGTATAAACTCATACACCATTCTCCATGTATCCCTCTGTATAGGATTTAGCCTCATGGAATACCACAAATATTTGTGAGCAGAAAAATGCTTCCCAGCTATCTGTTTGAGTCCTTCCCAAGAAAGAGTCGATCTATCCTTCCAATTTAAGGTGATATAGTATTTTATCAGCATAAAGGACGTTATAAGAAAGAGTATATTCTTAATGTCTTTGCCTACCGGGGGTATATGAAGGAGGGCGAATTGCCAAGAGAGCTTAGATTTTTCATAGCCCATTTTTTCTAGTTTGACTCTGAGGGCACACCAGAGCTTGTATGAGCATTTGCAACTCCAAAAGATGTGAATGATATCTGCTTCTATCATAGGACAGAATTGGCAGAAAGGAGGGACTTCATTGAACATCTTGTTTAGTAAAGCTGGGGTGTAGTATGCGTTATTTATTATCATAAGTTGGGTATATCTGAACTTTAGCAGGGGAATAGCTTTGGAAAATTTTCGGATGGCTTGGGCAATGGATTCAGAGGAAATCGAGGGGTCTTGTTTTATCCAAAAATCAGAATGGATAGCTTCTTTTGAGCATCTGATTGCAGAGATTAGTTTATAAGTGTGAGAGACCATTTTCTTTTTACGAGTTAGTAGATTCCATAATTCCTTACATAGTTCTATTTGGTATTCATGAATGTCAATATCCCTCCAGAATCTATTACAAATGTCTTTTAATTGTCTAATCATGATGGTGTATTTGACCGGAAGCTTAAGTTTATTTCTGATGGAAGAAGTATCATCCGTCTTGAGTGAAAAGAAGTCCAGAACGGTTTTATTTTTGATCAGGGGGAAAAAAGGAAATGGTTTTAATCTTTTGGAGCTGCCATTTAGTGGCTCTTGAGTGACCCATCCCCCTTTTGCACCTCTATCTTAGGAAACTCCTCCCAGTCTCATCTTGGCTGTTCAAAGTAGTGAATACTAGAAGTTGAAACTAAGGAGCCCTGCCCCTTAGACCGTGAAAACTTCAGTTACTCTTTCTTTCAGTTCTTCATTCTGTTTAGTATAGACTGCAATATGAAGAGTATTAAGCCATTTTGTTCCATTTTTCTTTTGAAATGACAAACATCCGGGCATGCCTACCAATCACAAGACTTATACCATTAATATTCCAGGAATCAGCTTGGGATTAATTCTGTTTTCCTCCTGTTGAGAGATGGAGCATGGGAACATTCTTTCCTAGCCTTCCTAGAGACTACCAATCACTGGAAAGCCTCAAAACTGCTTCTTACAAGCACTAATGTGCTATTGTTTTGCTCTTGGTGTGAGAAGGAGAAGAGACAGTAATTCCTGCCTGTCTGTGATTGGGCAGTGTAATGGGACTTCCTAACTGATCTAGTTTTGGATCATTGTGTAGCTTAGCTCTCTTGCACTGAACTGTTGTATACACTATCCAGGACACTTTCCAGGAGAAAGCTGCAAGTATACAAAGCCGTCAAACATTTGGGATGAGATTGCTAATGACCAAAGAGCCCGTCACTTGCTTCTTAAGAACCAGCTTGTGATTAATGCTACTGTTTTGATTCTAGTGAGAGAAGGACCAAAGGGACATTGATTCCTAGCTGAGAGCAGCTGTGGTGAGACCAACAATAATTGTAGTCTGGTAGTAGCCAATAGGCAAGTCACCACCACTTATTCTTGGCTGACCTAGTGAGTGGATAAATTTGTGTGTTTTTGCTGAAATTACTTTACTGGTTCCTTCTGGTGGCAGAAGAAGGTTTTCAGGCCTGGTGAGGGCATTACTTGCTCCTAAATTCAAGCATCTTGGTTAGTGTGCTCTACTGAGTTTTTTATTGTGTACTTTTCTGTAATAAATAAGCAATTTAGCTTGGTGCTGCCCACTCCACAGCAACATGTCACACTGCACTGCACAGATTTAGGCATTTAGAGCCTTAACTTCCCTGTATAATGTACTTTCCCAATTCCTATTTTACTTTGGTCAGTAGCTGTGAAAAGCGGCTACAGATTGCAAGAGATGGCCTATTGCTCTTTCATATGCATTCTCAGATTGTTTGTTTGCTGTTTGTTTTAGACAGATAACAACACCAGTAAATCAACTTCAAACCTCATAGGCACAACTCCCCCTACAGTCCACATTAGTAGGCACCTGGAGCCATACCTTTGCACTTTCTAACCATCTCTGTAGCCAGCCCAGTTTAAATAAGCATACTGAAACAATGGTGCAATTCTGTCATATTTACTGACAACCAATACTTAAATCAGTGGACAGTGTGTGAGAGATGAGGTTATACAATGTTATTGGAGACAAAGCTCTCACACAAAGCTACAACAAATAACAAACAGGTTGTCAGTACCATACAAAAACCACACTAAACAAAGCACACACAGCTTAGACCAAACACATAGACTTTCATATGCTGAGGCCCACAAAAGTTGCCTACCAAAAACACAAACGCCTCCTAAAAGTAACCTAAGGAACATATATCCGTAGCAACCTCACGAAAACACAGCACATGCAACACCCACCATGGAGCACACCTCTGAGAGTCACACTGACTCAGCTCATAAGGCCATATGGTAAACATCCACACATGCCAATGTCCTAGTCATTGGTGACTCCATAGTGAGATGCACCATTCAACAGGCTGTACAATGAGAAGGTCACAGTCAATTGCCTAGCAGATGACATGATTCACTACATTACCCAAGCACTCAAGTCCTTATACCATAAGTACACATATGACACAGTCATAGTAAATGTGGGTGTAAATAACTTGAGATATACCTCCCTGGACTATATGAGCATAGACATGATGGAGCTCTTGGAATATATGTCTGAGGCTGGTATGAGCCTAGCCTTGAGCTGCATTCTACAATCACCAAAATTATGCCACAATATGAGCAAAAGATTATTGTTTTCAACAGTCGACTTAGCTTCTGATGTTCAAAGGGGACACAATATATGTCATCCTGGGAAAAGATAGTAAACAGTTCTAACTGCTTTGTAAGGGATGGATTTTACGTCACCCCCCAAGGTATTTGTATATTAGCTAAATCCTTGTCCAGCCCAACAGTGCCTTTTTTAGGCAATGACAGTCTTCTAAAGCTTCCAACATCACAAAAATGAAACGATAACATTAATGTATTGCAGGTGAATGTTAGAAAAAACTCCATGCACAACAAGCACTCCTTACTCCGGGAAATATCAATATATGGATCATCACTGAAACCTAGTTCAAAACCGATGAAAGCACTTCATCTGTGCAAGGTTCCAATGCCCATCACACATTCAGGCTCACTGCATTACAGAAAGGAACTAAAGGTGGCAGTGTCTCCTTATTCTTAAAAAAAAAAAAATCACCTCCAAACATGTTATTCAAATAAAGACATGGAACTCCTCCATGTCCAACTTACTATTAATAAAAGCCTTTGTCATATCATAGCTAACTGTAGGAGCCCCCTCTATGTCCACTTAAGCTCACATCTCCTACGTAGCTAGTATGGAATCCCTATGCATTCAATGAAACACCCTTCTTCTAGAAGGCTTCAACGACCTCTCCATAAATTGGCAGACTCATGCATCCACAAATGTATATGCCCAGAAATTTCTGTACCTCATCAATACAAACTCTCTAGACAAATTAGCCTGCATCCCAACCAGAGGCAATAAAATCCTCAATTTGGCCTTTACCAATATGGGACTACTTTTCCTCCCCCACCAACTGTAATTTTCTCCCTGATCAACCCAGACCACAAAACATTCACATTCACTATAAGACTTAAGCCTGGATCAACTTCCAATACCTCAGTATTCAGAGATTATACAAAAGGTAATCTACTAAAACTGAGTGATGGCCTGGCTAAATTCAAATGTCCCTTCCATCTTGATCACCCCACTGCTTTGTAAGAGCTGATCGTGATCCCATACTGACTATTGAGAGTGAAGTAAAACAATGTAGTTATTGGGGGTTGTATTGATTGTTTTATAACGGATACATACTATACCAAAAAGTCATACTAGAATTCTACACGGCACATAAAACAATAATCTGAATTGTGTTTATCTGCTGAATAATGAGAAACATGGTGAACAGTAACATCAGAAGTAATGTCTAATATATGACTCTGCTGAATAATGGAAAATTCTAATACTCAAGGAATGTCCATGGTGCGACAGTTATATGCTCAAGTATTAAAGGGAAATGACAGGGCTAGCCACCTGGTGGTGTGAACATTGGCTCTAGATGATTTTCACTCTTGGGCTGACACCCCTACCCCATGTGCAAGACTGGAAAAAAGGGGTTGTGGATGGATGGATGGATGGATGGATGGATGGATGGATGGATGGATGGATGGGTGGATAGATAAAAATGTACCTGTTATAGTATAACAGGTGTATATGCTACAGTAACAGAGTTAAAAATTTCTAAAACTGTAGAAAAAGCTAAACATATCATCTATAATTCACTATTAAGAGCAAGTTTAAAACAGATTATAAGCAGAGTCTAAGAGATGTTCAACCACAAGATTGTTTCAGCTTCCAGTCTCAAAAAGTAAACGAAACCAGAGAAAAGTGCTACAAAATAAATAACTACGATAGTAATACTAATATTAATGACAATCCTTATTACAGCAGTAGTCAGAACGTTGCAAGAGATTTATAGATAACAGTGTTTTATAGCTTCTCCAAGGGTAATGATCATGATTGGTTATTTAAAAAAAATAGAAATCTCCCTCCAATAACAATATAATTAAGTGATAACTACAGTAACAAGATTTAGGCATAGTGTTTAGTCACATTAGATCAATAATACAATTTAGTTAGTACAATGTGTAAAACATTGTGTGTTGTAACGTTAAGAAGCATTTCAAAGTGAAGGCACATTCATATAAATAGAGAGCACGTGCAGGCAACAGTGCCATTTTAAGAGTACAGCCACAGTGTTAACATGTATGAGTGCAGTAGGCAATCTGTTTATAAGTTTATTTAAGTTTAAGTTACTAAGCCTGAATACTGATGTGTTGGTATATAATAAAGCTGCTTGAACTGAACCCACAGATGTTCGTCTGTTTTATCCTGACCAGATGAGTGACATGGTGCCAGAATGGGATCAAGAATGAAACGTCTTCAAGCCATGAGGTGCAGAGTTAATGGTCAAGGTATATTGAGCAGGTTGAGTGATACAGTGCTCAAACGATCAAGAATGGCCAGAAATGAATTTAAGGTAATAAAAAACTTGCATGAATGATTTATTTCGTAAATAAAATGATACAAAGCATTCGCAAAGCACAAAATGCATTATTACTCAAACTCAAAGCACAAGGCATATTGCTATTCAAATGAAAAGCACAAAACGAATTATTAAATAAGCAAAATGTTTGAAACCACGATATTTGATAAAGTTATTCAAAATATTTATATTTCTGATTTGCATAATGAGCATGTTACAAGTAAAATGCAGGGTTCAGTCCTTGGGCCACTCTTGTTTGGCATTTACTTCTTTGAAGTACAGGCCAACACTAAGGGACTGTGGCTAACAAAGTTTGTAGATGACTGCAAACCGGGAGCCATTATTGAATCCCCAAATGATGTGGATATTCTACAAAAAGGCCTTACAGAAACAGATGCTTGGTGCCAGAGTCATGGGCTCAAGCTTAATGCCAAGAAATGTATAGTTATCCCCTTTGGGAAAAAACATGTACCCATGAATTACACATAGGTGGCAGTACACTAAACACCAAAAGTATGATGAGAGACTTAGGGACACAGGTGGGCAGTGGTCTCACCTTCGATAACCACATCGCCACAACAGTCAGGAAATCCTTATATGTAGCACACCTCATCACTAAGGGCTTTTCATCCAGAAAAAAGGAGGTCATTGTCCCACTGTACTCATCCCTCATTAACCCATTATAGAGTACAACCCCCCATTTGGTATGTACCTTACAAGACATCTGCAACGGCTGGAAAGGCCGCAGAAATACCTCACTAAAAGAATCACAGGCCTAAAGCAGATGCCCTATGCTGACTGTCTAAAAAAACTCCAGCTATACTCTGTGGCATATCGTTTACTCAGTGGTGAGCTCTGCTTAACATACAAGGCCATGTCAAACCCTGAGCTGTTGGACATGCTCCACTTAAAGAAATCCCAATCCCTCAGAGCCACATGCTCCAGGGATCTAAAACTTGTCATCACAATGAACAAAACATGCTGAAGGGATAGGTCCTGACCCAGAGACTCCCCATACTCTGGAATAGACTGCCCATACATGTCAAGCAGAGCACCTCCTTGGCCCTTCTTCAAAAGGAACCTTGACGATTGGATGGAAGATAGGAAATTCACCTCAGGGATCACATCAGTTGCCCTGCTAGACAGGGGTCCAGGGAAGTAAATATTGTGGGAAGAAATATCCAGGGAATTATTATGGCTAGGCTTGTATAGGCCCTAGGGCCGATAGCCCAGTACCAACCTATGAACATATAAAACAAGCACAAGAAAAGTATAACGAGCATGATAAAAGTAAATGAGCATAACAAGTACAATAAAAGGGCAAAGTAAGCATGGAAAAGCTAAGCAGCTGCATTTTTCTAGTAAATAACTATTTTTTGATATGTGCTACTATTTCGCATTGACTAAAGCTATTAAGAGCATAACTGGAGTGTTCAAAGTATCTCAGAGTGTGCAAAGTGTTTGCAGTGTGTGCTTTATTACAGTAAAATTATTTTGAAGAGCTTACTGTGTGCAAAATACAGTTATTTTACAAAGTGTAGCCAAAATACAGTCATTTAGAAATGTTTCTTGTGCTATGTACATTTTATTCACAAAGTGCAGTCATTTCAAAGTGTTTCTTACACTGTATATAGTTATTTCACAAAGTACAGCCATTTCAAAATGTTTCTTGTGCTGTGTCCAGCGTATTTGCAAAGTGCAATAATTTTGAAGTGTTTTTTACTCTGATAAGGGGTAGTTTTGCAAAGTAGCGTGATTTCAAAGTGTTTTTGTGCTATGGAAACTTATTTTACAAAGTGCAGTTATTTCAAGGAGTCTATTGTGCTGTTGAACATAGTTATAAGTTCTGGCATAACTTTCTGGTGTTTATGTGTGCGTTTGTACATAATTTGAAGGGTGCTTATTACTGTGTGTTGGCATGGCAGAGGCATTTTGCAGACCCAGTCCACTTGTGTTTGATCCTATTGCAGAGAATTGGAAAGTGTTTGAGCAGGAATACGGTATGTTCATACAAGCAGCTTTTTCTGACAAAGATGCATGTACAAGAGCATTTATTCTGCTTAATCTAGCAGGGTCAGAAGCCATTGAACGAGAGCATTCATTTGTGTATCCACCAGCAGTATATGCAGAGGAAGGGGAAACCATCATATTGCTGTACAAGCCGAATCAAGGGAGGAACCCTGAGTGCTTGAAATGTAAATTTAGAGAAATGTGTAACCCCCAGACAAGTGTTACATTGGAGAGGCACTTATTTTATACAACAGACCAAAAGCCAAGATAAACTTTTGCAGTGTATATTACTGACTTGAGAAGCAAAGCTAAAATGTGCAGGTTTGGTGATTTGAAAGAAGTTGATAAAAGACAGGCTTGTGTGTGGTGTTAACAATGCTGCTGTGAGAAAGAGTTTGCTTTGAGACAGTGATTTAACACTGAGCAAAGTCATAGAGATTTGTCAAATACATGAGCTTACAGAAAGGCACAGAAATATGCTTGCAAGTGATAAGAGCATGGTTTCAACAGCCTCTAGAGCAAACGTAGACAGCATGCAGTATGTGCCTAACAGAAACAGGCCCAAGCACATGGTAGCTGCAGCCCCTGCAGGATTTCAAGGGATAACCCATACCCTTCCAGCAAGTTTTAAGACTAGCTCAGTAAAACGGACATGCTCAGTGCAGCATTAGGGTGAGCCAGCAAAATCCAGGTCAAGTCTCATTGTTAACTGTCATAACTGTGGTGCCAGTCATTAATCCAAAAGAGAGAAGTGCTTAGCATTTGGTCAGCAATGCAACGAGTGTGAAAAATGGAACCACTTTAAAAGCTTTGTAAATCAAGCAAGCCTCATTTGTGTATTAGGAAAGGTCTCTCAAAAAAGCAAGTTGGTCATATAGAAAGCTGCAACTCTATTTTCTATGTAGATGGTGTATCAGTAGTTAGTAAAAAGGTTAATGCATTAGATTTGTTGGCAAAAAAATTAAGTGTTTTGTACTGTCCTGATCAATGGTAAACCCACAGAGCTCAAGGTGGACACTGGTTCAAAGTGCAATGTTATGTCAGCAGAAACATTTGCTAGAATAAGAGCTGGTGAACAACTTAATTTAGCCAACTGTGCAAAGCTTGGTGCTTATGGAGGTGAAGAGATTCAAACCAAAGGCTCAGTATTGCTTTCATTCTATTCGGCTGGAAACAGTTACAGCTTGCAATTGTATGTACTCAGAATACCTGTGCAGTCATTATTAGGTAACTGCTTTCTTTTACCAAAGAAGTCCATCATGTAAACACATGTCCTAGTTCCAGTTTCACCAATGCTATTTTCTCAGAGTATGGTGATGTTTTTAAAGACGAGCTAGGTAAACTTCCAGTTGTGTAGTCCATGAAATTAGACCCAGAGATCAGTCCAGTGGTCAGACCAGTGAGAAGAGTTCCAATAGCTATGCAGGACAGAGTCAAAGTCCAGTTAGATAAGATGGTGCAGCAATGTGTGATTTGTCCAGTTACAGAACCAACTGAATGGGTGTCTTCCATGGTGGTCGCTCATAAGAAAAGCTCAGATGAAATCAGAATATGTATTGACCCAAGAGACTTAAACAAAGCAGTAAAGAGACCCCACCATGCGTACAGTCAAGGAAGTTGCTACCCTTATGACAAATGCCAGTGTTTTTCTGTCTTGGATGCAAGGAGTTAATTTTGGCAAGTAATGCTTGATCACAAATCTTTACTACTGACTACATTCAGCACACCATTTGGTAGATACAGATTTCTCAGAATGCTTTTCGGAATAAATTCTGCCAGTGAAGTCTTTCAGTGTGCAATGGGGCAAATTTTTCTGGGTTATCCATGTGCAATAATAGAGGATGATTTACTAGTTGGAGGCAATGATGAAGCAGAGCATGACAGAAACATCAGGAAAGTTCTGGAAATAGCATGTGAAGTAAATCTAAAGCTCAATCCTCTGAAATGTAAATTCAGGCTACCAGACGTTACTTATGTAGGTCATTTATTTACCAGTTCAGGCTTATGACCAGATCCTTCTAAACAAACAGCTATTCTTGAGATTACAGCTCCAGACAATGTCCAAGCCTTACAGTGTTTTCTTGGTATGGTAAACTATTTGAGCAAGTTTATACCATACTTCAGTGAATTATCAGTACCCTTAAGGGAGCTGATGTGCAAAAATGGTACCTGGTCATGGTTGGAGCAACATCAGAGAGCATTTGATGACCTTAAACAGAAAATTGCAAGTCCACCTATGTTAAGATGCTATGATATCCCAAAACCAGTGATTCTTTCCTGTGATGTTTCAAAGTTTGGTCTTGGTGCAGTTATTCTTCAAGAGGGCAGACCAGTAGCCTATGAATCTAGAACTTTTAGCCAGACTGAGATGCAGTATGCTCAAACTGAGAAGGAACCTTTGGCAATTGTGTTCGCATGTTCGAAGTTTCATGATTATATTTATGGTCGAGCTATCCAGATTGAGACTGATCATCAGCCCCTAGTCACTATTTTAAAGAAGTCTATGCATACCACTCCAGCAAGACTACAAAGAATGATGCTCAGATTACAAAAGTACAACTTCAAAATGGTCTATTCAAGAGGCAAACTTCTTTATCTGGCTGATACCTTATCCAGATCACCCAGAAATACCTCAGAAAATCTTGATGCAGAGAATTTTGACTTTGATGTCATGGAAGTGGGTATTTTTTCTAACACAAGACTTGATTAGCTAACAGATCATACAAAGACTGATATAGTTTTGCAAAAGCTCAACCACTTCATCAATGTTTAATGGCCGTCAAAGCAATCTTGTGTAGTAAAACAGAAGTGCAACCTTATTTTCCTTACAGAGATGAGATGTTGATGGAAGATGGTATCATTTTCAAAGGTCCTAAAGTTGTCATTCCTACTTCCTTACAACATGAGTGCATCCAGATTTTGCATTGTGGCCACCCAGGTTCTGAAGCTACCAAAAGAAGGTTGAGAGGACTGGTATTTTGGCTTTCTCTGTCAAAAGATATCGATAAAGTACTTTCATCTTGTTCAGTCTGCAATAGTATTAAACTGCATTTGCAAAAAGAGCCACTTCAGCTAAACCAGATTCCTGAACTACCTTGGTCAACAGTAGCCACTGATATATTTGAGTGGAACAGTCAACATTACTTAGTGTTGGTGGACTCTTATTCAAACTGGTTTGAGATTGATCTGCTACCTAACCTAACATCCTGTATTGTCATTATTAAGTTGAAATGTCATTTCTCATTCCATGGTAGTCCACACAAAGTTATATCTGACAATGGTGCCCAGTTTACCAGTCAGATATTTCAGAAATTTGTAAAAGAGTGGAACTTTATCCATTTTACCAGTAGTCCTGAGTACCCACATTCAAACGACCTAGCTGAACATGCAGTACAAAGTGCAAAGCAATTACTAGAGAGGTCAAACCGTGGCAATTCCGATATTTTCTTGAATTTGCTTAATCTCTGAAATATACCCCATGACAATTTACTTGGCTCGCCTGCTCAGAGACTTCTGTCTAGGCAAACCAGAACAACCTTGCCTATCAGTTCCAGTTTGTTGGTGCCTAATGCTAAAAACACCAGAGCAATCAAAGCCCAACAATTCAAAAAGCATTCATTTCAGAAGTCCAGCTATGATAAAACTAGCAGATTTCTTTGTCCATTGAAAGAAGGCGAGATAGTGAGGATGCAAACAGCGAAAGGTTTTGATCGAATTGGTCAAGTGAGAGGTATATGTGCCAAGACAAGAGCTTACTTAGTGGAATATGAGGGTATAGAATACAGAAGAAATCAAAGGCATCTTATTCTGCTGTCTGAATCGATATTGCAGCATTGTACCTGTAATACAGAGTCTGGATCTCGGAGCAATCCAGACGATGTTCCTGTTGAAAGACATGTTTCAGTACCTGTTCCCGTTCCTAATGATGTCTCAGATGTCCCTGAAGTTGAACATTCATTAAAGACAGTGCCTGTTGCTAAACCCAGTCCTAGTTTTTATGTTACACAATCATGTCATATTTCCAGACTTAGTGTAAAATACACAGCAACTTGGATATGATTGTTTCATTGGTAAGTAGTTCTGTATAATTGCATGTCAATGATTGTTGTCATTATTACTGTACATGACCTATTTCTCAAAGAGGGAGATGTAGAACAGAGCATGTGTTGTAATTTTAACAAGCATTTCAAAGTGAGGGCATGTGCATATAAATAGAGAGCATGTGCAGGCAGCAGTGCCATTTTGAGAGAACAGCCACAGTGTTCACATGTATAGAGTGCAGTAGTCAATCTGTTTATGAGTTTATTTAAGTTTAAGTTACTAAGCCTCAATCCTGATGTGTTTGTATATAATAAAGCTGCTTGAACTGAACCCACAACTGTTCATCTGCTTTATCCTGACCAGACAAGTGACACAATGCAGGGGATATACTTAGCAACCAAAGAACAAAGCAGTATATCTAACAAACTAGATGCAGTTTAGGTATCAAGGCAAGTAGCAGTGGTCACAAATAGATAGCCAACAGTGAACTAGTAAGATTCAGGCATAAGATTAGTCAGAGCAGTTCAGTTAATGCAATTCAGAGTGCAACAGCAAGGAAGGCAGTCAAAAATCAAACAGCAGTACAAGAGGACAGGCTCGGTAACAAGTAAAATCTGACACTACAGAAACTATTTAGTAGCAATACAAATTGTGATACAAAGCAATACAGTAGAGTACACATAATATGAATATCAAAACAAAAAGTGTAAACCATGGAGGGTTATGTTCCTGTCTCCAATCATAACCAACTTATTATGTGTTTGAGGCGTGGATGCCAAGAAATTCATCTTGAGAATAAAGCTCAAGAGATTAATACTGGGTATCTATGTCAAAAGCATATATTAAGGGTTATGATGGATCAGACCTGATCACAGTTCTTAGTATATGGACCTTTATCCGTACCATGTGCTATCACTTAGAGAAAAAAAGAGCAAAGCGTAAGAACTCAAACTGTTTTACCAGTTGTCAAAGTCTTTGAAAGCCAGTAAAACACTTTAGGGTTATCATATACAGAGCAGGCAGAAACAAACTGAATCTCTAGAGTCAAACTGCTTTAAAAGCTGTTAAACACTTTGTTCTACAACACTTTTTGTTTATAAATGTGGCAGAGTCAAGTATCTAATAGCTTTTAAAGCTATTTACCCTTATGCCGCTGTTCTTTGCTAGCCAGCATTGTCCACTTTCAGTTCCCAGAGCAGGACTCAATCTTAACAGTATTTAAAAGTTTTTAACAAGCTTGTCTTTTTTCCCATTTTTTGAGAACAATTGCTTTGTTCCATGCACTACAATATAGCAAAGTACAGAGGCAAGAAGAAATACAGCTTCTTATGTGTGTTATGGAATATACTAGTTTCAACACTAACGGAATGTCAGGAGATGACAGCAAAATTAAACAGGTTTTTGATGTTAATAGAGTATTACTTTATTTTGCTTTTGCTGCTTGTTCTTAAAAGTACTTAATTGCATTTATTCTGCTGCATTTATTACAGCTTGTTAGTAGCCTGATTAAATTGTAACTGTTATTCTAAGCCTTTGGTTGAAGCACTTGGGCTTTAGACCAGTTGTTTTACATTAAGAAGGTTTGTGGTCTGCACTGTTGTAACAGGACAGGTAGCTTATATCCTTCTAAGTTGGGAATTGCTGATTGAAGGCTTAGTGTTTGTTATTCTAAAAGTGTATTAGCTCTGGTTTAAGCACTTGGGCTTCGGGCCAGTTATTTTACATTAAGAAGGTGTGGTCTGCACTCTTGTGGGAGGAGAGGGTAGATTCGGCCCTTCTGACCTGGGAGTTTCTGGTTAAAGGCTTATTGTGCCTGCTTATTTGAACTGTTTCTTTCTGAAATTGGTACGACTTGTTTGTTGTAGCATAGACTAAATTCAGACCTGCTGAATCTAGCTTTGGTTGTATAACTTGAGCACTAATCCAGACCATCTTTTTTTGGAGAAGGTTTCCCTGCACCCTAGTGGCAGGAGTGTGCAATTAGAACTTGTCTGACTGAAGACTGCTGGAATAGGGTTCAGTTTTTAGCTTGTTATTGGTTACTTTGTTTAAATCAGTTTGCTCATTTGTTACTGTTATATATATAAAAAAAAAATACACGTTATGCATCGCCACTTAGATAGGGTTAAACTATTCCCGGTGCCATAAAGTCTGCTGTTTAAAATTTCCCTTAAATTAGCTTTTTTTTTGTTTTAGCACTCAAATATGTTTCTTTGAGCTCAGCGTTTGTTCAGAACTTGTTGTAAGCACTAAATAAGCTACAAATTACTACAGCACTCAACTTTCCTCACTTGTCTAGAGGAAAACAGTTTTTAGTACTTAATAAATAAGTGCCTATCCAGACATGTCTAAGGGTCAGCTCCCAGAGTTTTCCTTGTCTACCTGATGAATCTGGGCATATTGGGGCAATGCAGCAATTGCCTCATGTACACAGACAACCCTCTCCTCCTACCACCCAACACTACAACCTGTGAAAGATGCACTTATATAGCCAAACTGGAAGCAAAGCTCTCTTCACCCAAGACTGGACTAGACAGTCAAGAGGAGAAGGTAAACACTTGCACCACACCACACTCATCACATAGTCCCTCAAAACCTACACCACCAAAACAGACACATAGAAACACAAAACACACACCTACATTCGTGGAGGCTCTCAGTAAAAATCTGCTCAAGCAACAGAGACCTCCAAAGCAGAAATGCAAACAACCTCCACCCCCAACACAACCCAAATAACACATAGCCCACAAACTCAGTGTGCCACTCAACCACACCCCATAAGGCATAACAACGTACCCAACACTCTAGTCATAGGTGACTCTATAGTCAGGCACACTGATGTTCCACTCACCAGGCTAAATAAGGAGAAAGTTACTATTAGCTGCCTGTCGGGTGCCAGGATCCACCACATAATGCACACACTCAGGTCACTCCACAACAAGTACAAATATGACTCTGTCATTGTCCATGCTGGTGTGAATGACCTGAGACGTACCTCCCTGGACTACAGGAAAAGAGACATGGAGGAGGTCTCCGATCTTGTAGCCCAGGCAGGTATGACCCTAGCCCTGAGTAGCATCCTGCCATCACCCAGAATGATACCACAGTACAAGGACAAAATGATTGACTTCAACAATTGGCTAAGCTTCTGGTGTCATTTTAAGGAGATCCAGTATCTGTCTGCCTGGGATGACATGATCAACAAACCACGATGCTTTGCCAGAGATGGCCTGCCCCTGTCACCCTTGGGATTCCGGATACTGGCTAAGGCTCTTGCCACCCTTATAGCGCCTTTTTTAGGCATGGTTCAAATGATAAATTCACCACCATAACAGGTACAAGCAAGCAAAATCTGATGGTAATGCTACTCAATGCTAGACGTCTAAACCTCAAAATGCATTCACTCGAGGCACACCTTAAAATAGAGAACATCGACATCTGTGCAGTGACAGAGACCTGGTTCAAGGCTCCAGAGAGCACCCCTGCATTACCAGGCTATAATTCATACCACACCTTCTGGCCACCTAACCTGGACCGAAACACTAAAGGCGGAGGTGTGTCCATAGTCATTAAAGGTATCCACACCTCCAGGCTAGTTGCTCAGCATAATGTATCCGATATTATCCAAGTGCAACTAACTCTTGCCAAGACCGCAATCCAAATTGTAACTTGCTACAGATCCCCCACCATGCCACAGGATTCCCTCTCCTCATTTCTTGATACACTGGAAAATATTAGGGTACAACCCAACACCCTCATAATGGGTGATTTCAACTACCCCACCATTAACTGTGAAAACTGCTCATGTATCAACTCTTTTGTTCAACGTTTTCTGGAATTCATAAATTCCAACACCTTGGATCAACTTATCCACACCCCCACCAGGGGCAGCAATATCTTAGACATGGTAATTACCAACATGGGCGACTGGTGTTCCACACCAGAGGTCAATTCCTCATTGGTTAGATCTGACCACAAGCTAATCACCCTAGACATCCACATCCTGCCCCTACCCCCCCCCCCCCCAATTAGGGAAACCACCATAAAAAAGTTCTCCAAAGCCAACTTCACGCTTCTTAAGACAGAAGTGGCAAACTTCACGACACCCATGCAGACAAACAATAGAGGTACAACTGCTGAATCCTACACAAATACATTTTATAAGCACTTACATGAGTGCATGGATCGTGCTATCCCTAACAGAACTAAGATGCTATCCTCCAAAAAAAGAAAGCCAATCTGGTGGTCCCCTGCCATAAACAAACTCTACAACAGAAGAAAGAAACTGTTGCAAAAAAGAGTAAAATCCCATGACTGGAGGAACTCCCAGGTCAGCCTCAGTAAGAAGCTGAGATCCCTCATTAAATCCTCCAAAGCTAGTTACAAAAACAAAATCGCCACTGATTCTAAAGACAACCACAAAGCATTCTATAGCTATGTCAAGAATCTCAATGTAAACACTCAGATCTGCTCTGAGTTACAGCACAATGGCACTAAAGCTACAGAACCAAATGATATTACCAACATCCTGGCAGATAGGTTCAGTGCTAACTTTACCCCTCTCTCACCCCCTAAAGGGCCCATTTCTATACCGTAAGAATGCAAAGTTCCTGTAAACATGGCTGCACAGTTAATAACCACTCTCTCCAAAGCCAAGAACACAGCAGCCATAGGACCTGGAAACATCCCAGGCTGCTTTCTACACGAACTACAGCATGAACTGGCACCCCGCCTAAGCACCATGTTCAATCATAACCTCACCCCAGGCTTTGTACCCACTTAATGGCGCACAGCGACAGTTATCCCACTCCACAAAGGGGGAGCCACCACAGACCCCAAGAACTACCGCCCCATTAGCCTAATGAGGCTGGTCTGCAAGGCCATGGAACATATCATCATGAAACTTATAAACAAAGACATTGGTAATCTCCAAATTCTGGACCCCACCCAGTTTGGGTTTGTAAAAGGCAGATCATGTCTCCTACACCTGACAGACTTCCTTGAAGCAGTCACCAAAGCCGTAGATGAGGGTAAGGTTGTTCACATAGCCTATCTAGATCTCGCCAAGGCTTTTGACACCATCACCCACTCTGGAATTATAGATAATCTCACTAAATTAGGTATAAATCCCTATGTTTCAAGATGTAAAAGGAAACAGAAATCAACGAGCTGTACATCCATGGCTAAAAAATCTTTGAAAAAACGCTAAAAAAATGCTAAAAACAATTTTAATGCAAGGTAGATGAAGTCCCTCTAAATGACATACGATAAGCGCTTTCAATTATTAATCTTCTTCAGATCGTGTGATCAATGGGACTTTGAACACCTTTTTCAGTCATACTTAATTTCCGTTTGCTGTACAATTCATACTTCCTTTACCTATCAGAATCTTAGGTCTGGGTCCTCCCTCCAAATTGACCAATAATGCGGTTATGACATTAGATTAGTCTTTTCATTCAAGAATACTTTTCATTCAGAGGTTCGATAACCAATCATCAGAGCATATGTTTGACACGCCTCCGTGTTAACCAATAGTAGGTCTCCTAGCTTTCCTTGTAGGTTTTAAGGGGGTGACACTGTTTAAATCGGGAGGTTGATCAGCTTGTAGATTAACAATCCATTTAGCCTCTCTCAATTCAGTGCGATTTTCAGTATCCCCCTTCCGTATTACTACATAAATAGTTTCAATAACTTTATAGATGAACTAATGCGTTACATTGGTATCTACAAGCACTGCTAGTGCATTGTGCAGATCTTTAGTAAGAATATCCCTTTGATTTCGTAAAATACATTTTTAAAGGGTTGATTGGTTTTTCTCACATAATAAGTTGAACATGATTTACAAGTAGCCAAATAAACGACAGTGGCAATAATATATGTAGCCTTTACATTAAAAACATAATTTTTCTTTGTCCTGGGATGTTCAAAACAGTTGCCATTGTCAATGTATGGACAAGCTGCACAATGGCCACATCTGAACATTCCTTTTTGTCCTGTGATTGGAGGTTTATTAAACCCATCTTTGGTACATAAAAGTCTTTTTATGTTCTTCTTATTTTTATAACTAAAGCTTGGTCTCTCACCTATGATATTTTTCAGTTGTGGATCTTGGGTTAGGATGGGCCAAAATTGTTTTATCACATTTTGGATCTGTTTATTATCTGTACTATAAGTGAGCATAACTCTAGTAGTTCCTGTATGTTCCGACTTTTCCCTTTGATCTAATGGAGGTACACATACATCTCTCTCACTGGAGCCTCTCTCCCTAACGTTTTTTTGCAAGAACTCAATTTCTTTATGTCTAACAGTTTCTTGGCTGCATCTCTTATGAATCCTTGTGGTTTCATTTCTCATAATGTTTCTGACAACATGTCTGGGATGCATACTACTTTTCAAAAGGTAATGGTCCCTCCACATGCTTTTTCTGTGTAACTCTGTATCCATTTTATTTCCTTCATTCAATACAATATTGTCATCCAAAAAGCTGACTGTGTCATGACACCATACCACAGTGAACCTCACAAATGAGGCTGTCATATTGAGATAGTCACAGAACAACATGAACTGTTGCTCATCTCCTCTCCATAAAATGAACAGGTCATCCACAAAATGGCCATAGTATAAAATACTGTCAAGCCAGGGATTGTTGGAGCTGAGAACATGTTCAGCCTCCCACTCCACCAGCACTAAATTAGAGTAGCTATTGGCACAGGAGGTGCCCATGGCAACCCCCCATTTCTTCCAATATACAGAGTCCCCATGCACAAAGTAGTTGTTCTCAAGGATCAGTTCCAATAGTGCACATATCCTGTTTATTTCAGCAGATTTTTTTCCTTTCCATCAGATTTTTCCTTATAGATTCTATCCCTATGTCATTAGGGATCTTGTTCAGAAAATCATCCGTGTCTTGTAACACTGTCTCATGGAGAGATTCAATACTTTCCTCAACTCATTTTCTACAAACAGGGAAATAGTCTCCGTGATCCATCCCTGTCCTGATACTATTGGATGGGGGGGGGGGGTCATGAAGATCCTTATGTATTTTGGGTAATCTATTTATGGTTAGTATGGTAGGTTTCAAAACCTCTATGAATTTAAAAAGTTCTAAATTAATCTGTCCTTCAAGTAACATGTCTTGAAGATAACCATTAACTCTCTGTATTGCTTGATTGAGAGTCACTGGAGTTACTTTATTATATGTTTTCTTTTCACTTAACATTTTTTCCATCTTCTCTCTATACCATGCGGTTTCAACAACCACAATGGCTCCTCCTTTGTCTGCTGGCTTGAGAATAATATTTTCATTATGTTGTAGATTATATAGTGCTTGTCTTTCTTCAAAGCTGATATTCCGATAATGCTTAGTATTAGTATCCATTCTTAGTTTCTCCACTTCATTGTTGCATAGACGGATAAACAGTTCTACTGCAGGATGGCTCAGCGGTACAAATGTGCTAAGTTTCCTTAAAGACTTGCTATGGTCGGTATTATTCCCATATATACTCTTCAAAGTGACATTTCATCCAAAACATTTTAAATCCATGACAAATTCACTCAGATCAGATTTCAAAGCAGGAATGAAAGTCAACCCCTTTTGCAAGATGGATTGTTCTGCTGCAGTTAATTCATATTTAGAAATATTTACAACCAACCTGGTTTTTAGGTTAAGGTTTGCTTTCTCTTTCACTCTTGAATGTGAAACCATTGATTCTTGTGAAACGACTGTTTGAGAAAAACCGGCAGTTGTGTGGCTGCTGGAAAATGTGCTGCACCTTTCTTAGGAATTGTCCCTGTGACAGATATATTACTCAGACCTGCTAGGTTTGAGTTAGATGATGTACTAGATAAAATTTCATGTGTAGAAGGAGTCAGTAAGTTCTCTTCACTTTCAGTAGTAGTTCTAACAAAGGTGTTGTCAGTCCTGACAGAGGAATTACATCTCTTATCCGGATGTTGCACACAAGCTGTAACCCTTGGTTCCTCCCTTGGCCATTCGAATATATGGCCACGTTTAAAATCTGCCACATCTCTACACAATTTGTTTACTTTCTGGTCTTTCAGTTTTGACTCATAAACATTCAAATTAAATTGTAGCATTTCTAGCTTATTTATTTCATAGGCATTCAAGTTCACCTTCTCTAACTCTGTTTGTTTTTCTTTTATTTGCTTGGCAATGTTATCTTCCTCTGGCTTAAAGTATTTGATTATTAATTTCATATAATGAAAACTCGTTTCTAAATTGATGGCTTGCCAACACGCTATTAAATCTGGATGTTGGTTTCCATAACTGGGCATACATTTCACATGCATCCTTCTAGGTATAACTTGGTGATTCATACTGGCTTCCAAATGAAAACGCTGCTAAATTAACCTTTTTAATTAAAAAGCTGCTGTCTCCACTTCGTGCAAGAGCGCATCAAAATATCTGTTGTCAACTGCCTCATTACTTTCAATGACTTCGGTTGAATCAAAGCACATATTCAATAATGGATTTACATTAACTTCCATTTGTTCAGAGCTTTTACTCCGTAAAAAATCAATGTTCAGAGTATTCCCTTTACTATTATGATTATTAGCTTCATTCGCCAAGTGCAGAGGTTGAGTATATAAACAGGCAAAATAAAAAATATATATGGTATACCTCCCACTGCTCAAGTACAGCCGGTCACAAAGACGTAAAAGGAAACAGAAATCAACGAGCTGTACATCCACGGCTAAAAAATCTGTGAAAAACCGCTAAATAAATGCTAAAAACAATTTTAATGAACGATAGAGTAAAATGTATATAGTCCCTCTAAATGACATATAATAAGCGCTTTTGATTATTAATCTTCATATCATGTGATTAATGGGACTTTGAACGCCTTTTTCAGTCATACCTAATTTCCGTTTGCTGTACAATTCATACTTCCTTTACCTATCAGAATCTTAGGTCTGAGTCCCCCCTCCAAATGGACCAATAATGCGGTTATGACATTAGATTAGTCTTTTCATTCAAGAATACTTTTCATTCAGTGGTTCGATAACCAATCATCAGAGCATATGGTTGACACGCCTCCATGTTAACCAGTGGTAGGTCTCCTAGCTTTCAATGTAGGTTTTAGGGGGATGACACTGTTTAAACTGGGAGGTTGATCAGCTCGTAGATTAACAATCCATTTAGCCTCTCTCAATTCAGTAAAATGTCATAAAATATATTTTTTAAAGGGTTGGTTGGTTTACATCAAAGGAATATTCTTAATAAAGATCTGCACAATGCACTAGCAGTGTATGTAGATACCAATGCGACGCATTTGTTCATCTATAAAGTTATTGAAACTATTTATGAAGGAATAAGGAAGGGGGATATTGAAAATCGCACTGAAAGTCAAGCTTTTGTAGTTTATCAATGTATTTATCATTACTTACAGTCATATTAGGATCCGTGTAGCCAAAGGAGAAGTTTGAATTCAGCCATTCATTGAGAACGATCTCGCCATTCACTGTAATGTTCCTATTACTGTTTACATTCACGTCCTGGCTTGCCAAGTACCGTTCATCTCCATTTACTAAATGAATTCCCCTCTGGCAAAATGGTTGAGAACCAGGTTCATTCTATGTAGAAGAGTTTTGATTTATGGATAGTAAACCTGCTGGCTGCTCCTGCAGCAAAAGACGAGCAGACCTGCATGCTGGTAGTACCTAGGCGTTAACTTCCTATTCAGATAAGGAAGCATTTTGATAAGAATGACCAGTTGTTCAAGCTGTTGTGTGAGTTTCTCTAGTGAACTGTTCAGTGCAGCAAATGAGCTGTTCACTGTTTGGTTAAATAGCATAATTGAGTCCCCCTCTTTAGTGCCCACATACATGATACTAAACCAAATGAACGAAAAGTCACAAAATTGAAAACAACAGGGCACAAGCAGAGCAAAGGGCCACAATATTATGCAGAACTTGTTCGTTCCTCACAAAAAAATCCACAGTTGAGCTGCTGATGCACAGATAAAGCAGTTTCTTCTTCTTCTTTTGGCTTTTCCCAGTTAGGGGTCACCACAGCAGATCACCTGTCCGCTAATGACTGGCAGTGGAGTTTTACAGTGACGGGTTGCCAGCACGGCACCCAACCTTCCACAGAAGGCACACACACACACTCACACCTAGGGCCAATTTAAAGTGTCCAGTCCATGTACAGCATGTCTTTGGAATGTGGGAGGAAACCGGAGCACCCTGAGGAAACCCACGCGACCACAGGGAGGACATGCAGACTCCACACAGAAGGCTCCCCAGCCGAGGATCAAACCGGAGAACCTCTTGCTGTGAGGCAGCAACGCTAACCGCTGCACCACCGTGGCCGACCTAGATAATGCCGTTTATTCAATAAGTTCAAATCACAATCAGATAAGCACTTTTGTCTCTGCTAATTCAGAGAATTCTTCAGATAACAAATAATAATAATGACCTACTTAAATATAAAACAATTCAACTATGTTATCAGTACAATGCCCCTAATTAATAAAACACGCCCACCAGCACACTAAATTCATTACAAGACTTTTAAAATCTTCATGTAGCTATAAATATATGTTAAAATAAATATAATAATATTATTATAAAATAAATTTTAAGAGATAGTATAAGATATATCAGAAAAACAGGGATAATAAATATTTTAAATAAATGAACGTTAGTTCAAACATACAAAGTGTAGCATAAAAAATTCATGTAAAAATACTTAATACAATAAATTAATCTTTCTAATGCTTTCAAATTTAGAAAGCAAGACAGTGAGAATGCATCATTTAGCCCTGGCCACTGTGTGCCATTAGTTCTCAATTGCCATAAAGCCTCATGCTTTTCCAAAATAAGTGCCCATGGACCACCTCTTATGTCAGGAATAAGGGCCTCAATGATTATAAATTTGAAATTATGGTCAACATATTCAAGGCAATGTTTTGCCAATGCATTTTTTATATTCTTATTCCTTATGTCCTTAAGGTGTATGTATATACGGTTCCTGAATTTCCTTTCCATCTTACCAATATAGAAACAAGGACACTTTGAACAGAGGGCACAATACAACACTTTCTCAGTGTTACATGAACACTTCTGATTTAACTTCACGTTAATATTATTTATACTAAAATTACTTTCTTCTTTAATGTATGGACAATAATTACAGCTGCCATACTCCCACTTCTACGTCTCTTAGTCCTAATTTCCAAAATTATCTTAAAGCATTTATACATTTCTATAAACAATACAGGGTTTCTCCCCAACACGTTCCCTAATATCCTTACTGTTCACTATTACCAACCAGTTCTTAGACAGTATATTAGCTATATTTCTACTGGAACTATTAAACGTCGTCACAAATGCAGTGTTGAAGTTGTTCTGTGCCTTAGACTCAGCACAGTACAGGTTGTTGGAACTGCCATTATTATGTGAGGTGGGGTATTATGTATTTTCAACATTACTATTCATGACAATGTCATCAATACAGTCCCCTGATGTGAAGAAAATGTTTGGATTTTATGATTGTAATATGACAAGCTTTTATTTCCTGCCCAAAATTCATAAAGGTTTTAGTAACTTAACAGGTCTTCCTATCGTATCTGCCTTGATGTATTTTCTCCACAATATTGGATTTTTTGTATGAATATCTTTTCCCTATGTAAAAAAAGCTTACATTATATATTGGGGACACACAAGATTTTTTAGATAAAATTACTGAATTTAAATGGGATACCACCATGTACTGGCTTACACTGGATGTTAAAAGTCTATACACTTCTATCCAACATATACATGGGGTTCAAGCAATTCATCATTTTTTGAAGACAGTCCCCTTTCGCACTTCATTGTTGAATTGGTACATTTTAGTTTGGTGAATATTTTTTTTCATTTAATGATGAAAATTTTCAGCAGGTATTAGGTACAAAAATGGGGACTCCTTTGGCCCCAAGTATGCTAATTTAGTTATCGCACTTTTTGAAACTGAATATTTATATCAACATAGTTTTGCTAAAAGATATGTATTTTATTATTTTTGTTACATAGATGATTTAATATTTATTTGTCAAGGGGAACATGATCAAGTTAAAAATTTTGTATAAGATTTACAAAATAATAAATTTAACTTTAAATTTGATGGTTTACACATGGAAGAAAGTCTGTCTTTTTTAGATTTGGAACTATTGGGCCTTAGTAATGGGCAAATTTGAACTACTATTCATAGAAAATGTGTACATGGGGCAATATTTACATGGTGGAAGTTGCCATCCATCTCATCTTATTTCTTCTCTTCCATATGGAGAATTTCTACGTATTAGTAAACTTTGTAATGATGGTTCTACCTTTCATAGGGAAATAGATAAAACTGTTAAAATGTTTATACGTTGTGGTTGTAATAGGGAAATTGTTTTGAAGTCTTTCCAAAAAGTTATTGAAATATGTAAGATGACAGATACTAATTATGGACCCAAGAGAATCTATAGAGGGAGGGAATAATAGTAGTATATTACCTTTTTTTTGGACAATATTTACAAAGTTAATAATATCCCTGTAGTGACTAGATGCATTCCCCCAGTCAATGAATTTGTAAATATAACTGATACTGAGAGTAAGAAAAGAAAATTTATTTTGTAACTATTTTCAATATTTTTAGTGAGCAGGTTGTGAGTCTTTTAAACTATTATTGGCCACTTTTATTGAAAAATCCTGACCTTTCTAGAATGCTATATCGAGTGCCACATATATCATTTAAAAGGGGTAGATGCTTGGCAGATATGCTAATATACAGTAATTTTGTTCTTCCAACTTCTTATATTTCTATGAATATTTCCTTAAAGATAGACACTTTCCAGTGTGGAAATTTTTCTGTATGTAATCAAGTTGTCAAGTGTTCTTCTAGAATTAATAATATTAAATGTGTTGCAATTAATAAATGTACTTATGCAACTGAAGGGGTTAATTATGTTTGTAGTGCCCCTTTAACCTACTTTATGTGGATGAGAATCAAAGGGAATTTAATCTTAGATTTCAAGAACACATCAGGGACATCAAAAAATAGTGTATCGAAAGCCCAGTAACAATGCATTTTAAATAATATCATAGAGGGCAGTTCACCTTCTTACAAGGTATTATTTTAGAACAAGTAACTGCAAAACAGGGTGAACATGTGACATTAAAGGACAAGATACTGTTTAAGGAAGCAATGTTTATTTTAAAATATAATACTTTAATTCTGTGTGGGCTTAATAGTGAATGTAATTAGATATATTTTTAATTAATTAATTGAATTATTTTTAATCAAGTAATCATTTATTTTAAGACTTTTTTGTATATATACTGTTCCGTGCTGACAAATAGATTACTTCTTGAAGGCGTGAGCTGAGGCACTAGAGGTGAATAAACTCAGTATTTTATTCTGTGGCTAGTTGTTTTGCTTTGTTTGCATTTCTGTTATGGTTTTGGACATATTACTTACACCCTGTATTCTTTTAGTGAGGAACCTCTGTGGATGTTCCTATTTGTTGGATATGCCTGGTTAGGTACATACCAAAGCAGGGTTAAATATAGGAGATTCATAGGTGAATGCTAGGCTAACTGCTTTGAAGGGCCATTTTAAACCTAGTCAGTAAACTGAGGTCAGAATCAAACCATGTACCTTGTGTCTATGAGGTGAAGACTTTAACCATTATGTCAAACCCTTAATTAAATTAAGAGAAGAAATATTTTATTTATTTATTTATTTAATTATTTATTTAACATTTGTTTGCCAGGATAGTCTGACTGGACAAGTGTCCATTTTCAGTGGAGTCCTGGGGAGAAAAACTCCTTAGGTTTACAGAGAGAAGAACATTTTTCAAAAGAGACATTACAGAGTAGTAGCATACATATTGTAGACTTTACAGCAGTTAGTATACAATAAGAGGATATTCCCCCTTTTGGTTGAAAATACAAGTATACAAAATATATAATGAGAGTAGATAAGAACCTGGTAGAGCATTGCAAGATATTTCACAATTGAATAAGAGTATATAAATGTTTAAGTTTACATATATACATTCAAGCAAATATACGTGTAAGAGCATGTATAAATACACACACACACACACACACACACACACACACACACACATATATATACATACAATCATATATAGGTTATTGCTCACACATGGAAAGGTATAGTTAGAGTGTGTTGTCCAGGACAGATAGGGTGTAGAAATAATGAGTGGATGAAGCTTCAGGGGGTCAATTACAGTTACAAAGATGGTTTGTGATGAGGTATATTTTAAGTAGGCTTTTGAAGAAGGGTGTAGAGTTTTGTAGTCTGAGGTTGGGGGAAGGTTGTTCCATATTTTTGCAATTTCATGGGCAAATAGGGATTCCTTGGAGTTGCTTTTGCATGTGATAGTTTTGATTAAGGCTTTGTTGGAGGACCAAAGTTGTCTATTTGAATTGTAGAAGTTCAGCATACTAGTCAGGTCAGAGTTTTTCTCGGGATAGTACAGAATTAGATGAGCTAGGCTGAGTTGATGGTACCTTATTAAGTTTAGAAATTCAAGCCAATGAGAGGCTTGTAGGGAAAGGCAGTGGTGGGATCGTGATTTGGCATTGGTAGCGAATCTAGCGATTTTGTTGTAACAGATGGAAAGTTTATTAAGATCAGTTTTGTAAAGATTAGTTAGAACTGGGGATGCATAAAGTAGAGTAGATAGGAGGTGAGTCCTGGTTATTGCAATTTGAGATTCGGTGGTTACATAACTTTTGCAGCGATAGAGGGAACCTAACTGTTTGTGGACTTTAGTGATGGTTGTTGATATGTGCTTTGTGAATTTGAGTTGCTGGTCAATGGTAACTCCTAGGAGTTTAATTGTTAACAAAGATGTGGTTATGAAAATAGAATATGATTTTTGCAATGATTTTTTACATGCAAAGTGTATATGTATATATTTATATATATTTTTTGATTGCCAAATGGTCTAAGGTTTATATATTTCCAGCCATGTAGTATATTATCTTGGATAAAATCACAGACTTAATAATCTGGTTAAATAAGACGTACCACATCATTATTAATTTTATTTAAATTACATAAGGTTTACATTATTACAACAGCTACTAAGTAGGGCAGGACCAGCTCGAATGTCACACTGATGGGGGAAGGGATGTGAATTTAACATGTATACCAATAACACTTTGTTTTACAGCCCAATAAACCACTCCCTTGCCTGATAAAAAGTATATATATATATATATATATATATATATATATATATATATATATATATATATATATAGTTAGAAAGCTTGTGAGGAAACTATTACTCTGTTATTTTTGTTTTAATTGGATCACTTGTCTGTGTACTTAATAAAGGATTTTCGACTGGAAACAGACCGCCTTCCCTGCTTGGATTACTTTTGAATACTTAGTAATTATGTACAATATTTCAAATTATATATTTTTTATTTTTTTGACATAGGACGAGTTTAAGATCACTACTTCCACTACCATTATCTGATCTGATTAATATACAGTGATTAACTAGATATATATGGATTGAAAATATTCCACACAGAGAAGTTTCTTATACTGTTTTTTTTTTTTTTTTAGTATATCTCAAATCCTTACATCTGCTGTACATGAACGGTACCATTTGCAATGTGAAACACTTACTAATGGCTACAAACTAGGAACCTCACAATGAGGTTATTAACTGTTTCTTCATAAGATCCTAGGAGGTTACTAGGCTAATGGGCCATGGCCCTGGGGCCCTTATAAGCCTAGCCTAGAGTTTACCCCAAAAAAAGAACCTCAGTCAGCACCTGTCTCCCCTATCAATGAGAGACACAGGTGGAACCCCTGGGACAGATTTGTGGTTTTCCCATCCACTCATCAAGGTTCCGCTTGAGGAGGGTCAGTGAGATACTCTATTTGACGTGTATGGGAAGTATGTTCCATTGACGGTGCAGCCTCTGGGAGACAAACCTGTCTCCAGCAGGTTTTGTTGATGTTGCATATTAGATTTAGGCCTTTCAAACAGGTAATAAGCGAGGAGTTAGACTTATGGATATGGAGCGTCTCTAGTAGGGCAAGGTCCGAGATTGCCTTGTAGGCAAGATACAAATCACCTCTGAGCAATCTGTAGGATATATGCATAGAGTGATAGTGATTTGAGCCTGTCCGCATAGGACAGGTATTGGAGGCCATGGATTCTCTTTGTGAGGAGTTTCTGTGGCCTTTCCAGTTTGTGCAGATCTTTAGAGAGGTACATGCCAAATGGGGCGTTATGCTCAATTATTGGCCTAATGAGGGAGGAGTACAGAGGTGTAATATCTTCCTTAACCGTACTTATGAATATTTATTTTAATGATTTTAGTATGTTTCAATATTACTCAATATTATTTATCAGGTATATAAGAAAAAAAACATTCATTGTGGAATAGCACAAAACATAATTTTCAAAACTGAAAATGAGGAACGCTCCTTACAACGAGCTACAACTGAAGGGAAAAGCTCGTCAGAATGATATCACGTGCCGGTATTCGAGAATAAGTAGTGCGCCTGTGCCTTTAAGAAAGGGCCAAAGAGCAAAATTTGTATCAGGCAAGATGGCTGCTATCTTTGGGAAGTTATTGCGATCCTCTGTGAGTATTACATTAATATTCTATTGGCGAGAACTAGCTTTTACGTATAGGTGCGTGTATTGTATACCATAAATATGGTCCTTCTAGTATGGCATGAACGGGCTATGAATGTAAATAGTATTCAAAAAATATATGTGGAAAATGTTAAACTGTAATCTGTTAGGGAATTCGTAGTATTAAACGTTTTAATCCATATGTATGGTTTTGAAGTTTTCTTTTGCTTTGGCTACTGTTCTATTGTATTATGATGGCTGCTAATTTGTAGCTGATCAGTAATGCTCATAATATTTATAATTTTGTGCTTTGTAATGTTAGCAGTCCCTGACTATTATAGTTTGGCAAAATGAGCATAAAGTTTGCTGAGCTCAGAACACGTGAATGTGGCTAAGAGCTCAAGCTGGAGATTGAATTGTTGTAGAAGGTCAAGTGCGGTAGTGAGGTTGTTTAATTGAGTGCGTGAAGCATACCTCTAAATTGTCCACATTTTACCTTTATATTTTTGGATTGTTCCTCCAAAACAATGTGGCTTTCTGACAAATCAGTGAGAAGTGAGGTCAATAATGACATTTGCGTTTCAGATTTCATACCGTTCAGAAAATGCATGCTAGTACAAATCCTTTTCTAGGAACTTGTCAAGTTCATAAGAGCAATATTCAAAATCTGTCCCTCCATTATTTTAGGATTTTGTGCTAAAAAGTTGTTACGATGTAAAATGTAACCCTGCGTTGCGACTTGCGAAGCTGTACTTGTCCATCTAATTGAAGGTTGGATACACACGTTTATGGCTTATACAGGTGTGGACATGAGCCTAAATCATTTCAGGGACCCTGATTTTTACACTAGCTCTGTGACCGTCCCTCTCAATTCATCCTAAAACTGGTGACTTTATGACTTTACTACAGAAACTGTATATTAATTCACATTATCTTGTTCTGTTAACATGTCAGGTTAATAGTAGTGATAAGAATGCCCCTGATTACTTATGGATTTGTCCTAATTTAGTTGACCGATATGGCCTAAATTACTATTTAATATTCAGATCTGTTGGTTTGCTAGCCGTCCTAAGATTCGGTTGCGTAATACTAAGGAAATACAGTGTCATATAAAGTCGCCCCACTGGTGAAGCTTAACTCTTTGTGTATGTTTTATCTCTGTCTGAGGTTGCTTGCAGGGTTGTGTCCTTGTCCTTGTGGTACAGAGCTGTATGAACCAGGTGTTAAATAAACGCTGTGTAACGCTTGCAACATCTCTCCATGGTATTTTACGTCACTTGCAGTCTAATACCGTATTGTGTTTTGTGCAAATTCGGGAAACAAAACTGGAATTGGTTCAGATGTATTCACTTAGTATATGTGCTGCATGTCTGCTTTCTGTCTTCCTAGTAGTTCAGTAACGAATCTGCAGAAGCCCAGTACTGATAGCTTAAAGACGCAGTGGATACAGACCCTTCCCTGTGAAGTTCATTATTGCATAGTCGCACCTCTTACTTTAGAATGGGTCCGTGGGATCATGGGGATAATCTCCAGTAACAGTGTTCCTAGCTGTCTGTTTGTGAGGAAGGCAGTTAATCCCATGCGGCGATTCGTGCCAATCCCCGGCCGCCAGACAAAGTAACAAGTTTGTTCACTTTATTGTGCAGTGGTAACCGAGTATTTTCCAAGATTGCCTGCCCTATTTACTTATTAAAATGTGTTTTATTTTAATTGCTGTAAATCTCTGATCCAAATGGACTTTTTAGAGACAGCCCGAGGTTACTCAAGGAAAGAAAACTAATTCGGTAATAAAATCGTCACTCGGAGTCGTACCCGGACCCGTTTTTTGACTGGTGATTTTTGCCTTGCTCACGTCGGACTTTTGAGTGTTTGTCTTGTAAATCATGAAAACTGCCTGCTTGGTAAGATACTAGAATTTCATACCTGGCTTAGCCAATTCACACTGATGAAAAACCTGTTTTACTATATATTTGTTAACATTTGTTGTTGACAGGGAAAGTCCACTGGGTCAGAAACCAATTTATTTAGTGAATGCTGTGGGAGAGAAGCTCCATAAGTTATCGGATGTTGTACAGAACAAACAAAGTGAAAGAGAGATGCATACACTAGCAAAGGGTGGGGAGTAATGGGCGGCGCAGTGGTTAACACTGTCACCTCACAGCAAGAGATTCTCCGGTTCGATTCTCTGCTGGAGTGCCTTCTGTGTGAAGTTTACATATTCTCCCTGCGTTCGTGTGGGTTTCCTCCCACAATCTAAAGACATGCTTCTGGGGCATTTCTCCCCGGGCTTCTGCTGAAAACAGGATCTGTGGAACCTAGTTGGACTTTCCTGGTCAACAAATTTTAAATAAAATGAAAAATAAATAGTTAATACATGATTATTAGACTGTATGGATACATACGTTCAGTCACAAAATAGTAATCCAAATCATTAGTAAATTGCACATTACTAGCCTAGTGAATTAGAACAGTATTTGAAAATACCCCCCCCCCTTTTTTTTCTCCCTGAGATCCCCCACTCCCTGTTATCTTTGCTTTTGTCCAGAATTCATGAGCAAAGAAGTGGGAGACATGATTCAAGCACATTCCAGTGTGTGGCAAAGTTGCTTTAAAAGGGTTTGTATACAAATGTTTTCCAGTTTTTATAGGTGTGTACTAGGCTATAATGGCCTTGGAGCCTACAAACCTAGCCCATAGAAGTGCCCTGGCATCATGCCGCCCAATGTTAGTTCCTAGTGCCTCTATCAAGCAGAGTCACTGAGTGATCCCTGGGGTAAACTTTATATTTTCCATCCACTCTTCAAGATCCCTCTTGAAGAGGGTCAGTGAGGTGCGCTGGTTGATTATGTATGGCATGGGCAGCCTCTGGGTTATGGATCTGTCCCGCCAGCATATTCTGTTGATTGTGGTAATGAGGTTGAGGTGTCTGGAGCGTGTGGTGCAGAGGGATTGGGATTTCTTTAGATGTAGTGTTTCTAACAGAGCTGGGTCATACATGGCTTTGTAAGTCAAGCAGAGATCACCTCTTAGTTCTCAATATGAGATTGAGAATAGCTGGACTTTTTTTTGTTTGTCTGTGTAGGACATGTGTTTAAGGCCTAGGACCCCCTTCGTGAGGTACTTTTGTGGCCTCTCCAGCTGTTGCAGGTGTCTAGTGAGGTACGTGCCAAATGGGGCATTATATTTGATTGGTCTAATAAGGGAAGAGTAAAGACAGACCACCTCTTTTTTTCTTCCTGGCTTCAGAGCCCTTGATAATGATGTGCCACATAGAGGACTTTCTGACCACCGTGGCAATGTGGTGGTCGAAGGAGAGGTTGCTGTCAACATGTGTCCCCAGATCTCTTAAAAAGCCTTCAATGGGCTCCCATCAATGTGGTAATTAGTGGGAACTGAGTTTTTCCCGTAGGGGATGATGCATTTTTAGGCCTTAAGCTTAAGGCCATGGTTTTGACACCAGTCATTGGTCTCAGTGAGACCTTTCTGTTGTAGGCTGTATCACTTGGGGAGTTAATAATGGCTCCCAGCTTGCACTAGTCTGTGAACTTGGTCAGCCAGAGTCCCTCTATGTTGGCCTGGACTTCTGGGAAGTAGATGCCAAACAGGAGAGGACCCAGGACCGATCCCTGTGGGACTTCACTTGTGATAACTTGGAGTCTGCTACTTTCACGCTGCGGGTTTTGTGAGCCAGTGTGCAACCCACTTAATGATATAGGGGTTGATGCCTAGTTTGGTGAGTTTATCAGTAATTCCTGAGTGAGGGATGGTATCAAAGGCTTGGCCAAATCGAAGTGGGCTGTATGAACTGCCTTACCCTTATCCACAGCTCTGGTGACTGACTCTAAGTCAGCCAGGTTGAGCAGGCATGCTCTACCTTTCACAAGACCAAACTGCATGGGATCTAGAGTTTGGAGATGTATCCTTGTTAATTGGGTCCATGATAATGCACTCCATAGCCTTGCATATCGGACTCGTCATGTTAATGGGGCGACAATTCCCAGGGAATGTAGTTTCTCCCCTTTATGGAGAGGAATAATTGTAGCAGTGTGCCATTCGGTAGGGACAAAGCCTGAGGTGAGACTGTGAGTGAATAGGGCACACAGATGTGGTGCCAGTTCACTTTGTAGTTCATGTAGAACATAGCTACGGATATTGTTGGGTCTCATAAGTAGGTACTAGGCTATCGGCCCGAGGGCCTACGTAAGCCTAGCCAACAAGGTTCCCTGCTTACACCACCCAAGAAAGTTATTTTCCTGTGCCACTGTCAAGCCGAGACACAGAAGTGATCCCGGGGTGTATTTCCTATATACAACATAGAGAGACTCTGGCTGACCAATAGATTTCTCTTGAGTGCTAATGAAGAACTTTACTTGACATAGATGGGTGGCCTGTTCCAGAGTATTTGAAGTGTCTGGGGCAGGAATCTATCCCTCCAGCATGTCCTGTTTATTGTGGTGACAAGGTTTAGGTCCCTAGAGCGTGTAGCTTGGAGTGATTGGGATTTCTTTAGGTGTAGCTTGTCCAACAGCTCTGGGTTTGACATAGCTTTATATGTTGGGCAGAGATCACCTCTGAGTAGGCGATATGCTACAGAGTAAAGCTGGAGTTTTTTTGAGACTGTCAGTGTAGGGCATTTGTTTGAGGCCAGTAATCCTCCTTGTGAGGTACTTCTGTGGCCTTTTCAGCTGCTGCAGATGTCTTGTGAGGTTCATTCCAAAAGGGGCATCTTACTCTCTAATGGGTCTGAGTGTCGAGTAGAGAGGAACAATGGCCACTTTTTTCCTGGATGAGAACCCTTTTTTATGATGAGGTGTGCTACGTAGAAGGACTTCCTGACTACTGTGGCGATGTGACTATCAAAGGAGAGACTACTGTCCACCTGGGTCCCAAGGTCTCTTATCACACATTTAGTGTTAAGTAGATTGCTGCCTATGTGGTAATTCATGGGTACAGAGTTTTTACCAAAGGGGATAACATTGCCCTTTTTGGCATTGAGCTTGAGGCCATGGCTCTGACACCAGGCATCTGTCTCTGTGAGGTCCTTCTGTAGGATGTCTACATCATTTAGGGACTTGACTATGGCTCCTAGTTTGCAGTCATCTGAACTTCGTTAGCCAGAGGCCTTCTGTGTTAGCCTGTACTTCAAAGAAGTAGATACCAAACAGGAGAGGTCCCAGGACGGAACCCTGTGGTACTCCACTTGCCACTGCTTTGAGGTCAGATTTGGAGTCTGCAACTTTTACAGTATGGGTTCGGTCAGTGAACCAGTTGGCAACACATCTTGTGATGTAGGGATTTATACCTAGTTTAGTGAATTTAGCTATAATTCCAGAATGGGGGATGGTGTTGAAAGCCTTGGCAAGGTCAAGATAGGCTGTGTGAACCACCTTACCCTCATCTATGGCTTTGGTGACTGCAAAGAAGTCGATCAGGTTCAGGAGGCATGATCTGCCTTTCATGGAAGCTGTATTCTTGGCCTTGGACAATGCAGCTTTAACCTGTGCTGCAATAATGCTGGGTGCCTGGCATTCTTCTGGTATTGTGATTGGCCCTTTAGAGGGGTGAAGTTGGCACTGAATCTGTTGGCCAGTATATTGGCTCAGTATAGGTGGTGCCATTGTGCAGTAACTCAGAGC
The DNA here is from genome assembly GCF_019279795.1 of Protopterus annectens. NCBI lineage: Eukaryota > Metazoa > Chordata > Ceratodontiformes > Protopteridae > Protopterus > Protopterus annectens. The sequence goes on along the minus strand of NC_056748.1, from coordinate 270,519,050 downwards.
AAATCTGACTATTGCCGTGTGGAGATTCTTCATATAACTGTAGAAGGCTTTGTGGTTGGTTGTAGTGTCTGCTGCAATTCTGCTTTCATAGCTCGCTTTAGAGGTTTTGATGAGGGATCTCAACTTTTGTTGAGGCTAATAAGGGAGTTTTTTCAGTCTTGGGACTTTTACCTTTTTCTGCAACAGTTTCTTCCTTCTGTTTATTAATGGTGAGGGGCCACCAGATTGGCTATCTTTTTTTGGAGGAGAGTATCTTGGTTCTTTTGGGTATGGATAGTTCCATGCATTTATGTAAGTGTTCATACAGTGCATTGGTGTATGCTTTGGCAGTCCTGCATCTATTTTCAATTGGCATGGGTGCCGTGAAGTTAGCCACCTCCTGTTTTTTAGGAGCCCAAAGTCAGCTTTGGAGAAGTTTTTCATACTGGTTACCTTTGCAGGGGTGGAGATTATGGGAGCGATGTGGATTTCATGGTGATTAGTTTGTCGGATCTAACCAGGGAGGAATTGGTGTAGAGCAATGGTTGCCCATGTTAGTAATAACTAGGTCAAGGATGTTGCTTCCTCTCGTGGGGTTAAGAATGAGCTGGTCCAGGGCATTGGAATTGATGAATTCCAGGAAGCGTTGGGCCAGCGTATTGGTGCATGAGTAGTTTTCCCAGTTGATTGAGGGGGAGATGAAGTCACCTTGTATGAGAGTATTGTGTTGGACCCTAATAGTTTCTAGGGTGCTTAGGAACCTAGAGCGAGAGTCTTGGGACATGGTTGGGGAAATACAGCAGGCTACAACCTGAGTTGCCATCTTACCCAGTGTTAAGTTGTACCTGAAGTATCTCAGATGCATTATGCTGGTCTACTAGTCTGGAGGTGTGCATATCCTTTATGAATATGGAGACACCACTGTCTTTGGAACTTAGGCCCATGTTCTGGGGCCAAGAAAGTGTAGAATGAGTTATCTACCATTTCAAAAGTTGACCAAAAATATGATAACACTTGGGGCCAATATTTGGCACCTAAAATTATTTAAAGCTTAAAGACATCACACCACGAGGTTTACGAGTCAGGATTCAACCCCTGGTGGGACAGATGATCAACTCTCTCAGGATTGGGCCTTAGCACAACCCAAAGTATCCATGCTTTTTGTAGACATCCTAATTGCATATTATGAAAGGATGATTGATAAATGCATAGGGGAAGTTACTATTAGTTGTGAACAGGCCAAAATTTATGAGACTGAAAACTTTTTCAGTGGCTATTTAAGTAACTTGGCTAAAGATCTATCTATATTGGAGGAACCGCTAGTTAAGAAGAAAACCCAAAAATTCCAAAGAGACATTGTAGATTATGAAAAGGGGAAACCCATTGTTACTCAAAAAAAGTGTACGATTTTCAGATTCTGGTTTCAAAACAACCAGTTGAAGGAAGAGAACCCATATCAATACTTAGAAAATCAGCACAGACGTATAGTGGCACTTCTGAGGAGGATTCATCCTCTGCCACTGATCTAGATTCCCTTTCTACCCAAGAATCTCCGGTGGCTAAAAGGAAACCTCATGTAGACCCTTTAGGCATAAAAAACGTAAAGGGGGGGGGGGGTAGGAAGCATAGAAAAAACACACAGTATTCACCAATTCTTGTACATAACATCTCATCACCAATTGTGTGATGTTCATATTAAACTATTAAATAAGGGTCTCAATTTTGTGCCGACTTTTGTGGTACCTGAACATACACACACTGGTCAATAAACTTAATGATTTTTGTAGACTACTTAATTTGAAAATATTTTTTTCAGATGCACACAATACTCGAGGATCTACTGGTATCCATTTTGGAAAATCTAATTTTGAGCCCTCCATGGACAAGCATGTTGCAATTTTCAGGGAGTGTGTGTTAAAAGAACTTCATTTTTCTCAGGAACACCAGCCGGTTAGATACAGTTTGTGTAAAGCAGAGCAAGAAGCATTACAGGACCTTAGTAATAATCATGACCTAGTTATTTTGTCAGCAGATAAGGGAGGTGGCATTGTGGTTATGGATTGGAATATGTACCAGGCGGAGGCTGAAAAACAACTATCTGATCCTCGCTTCTATATACACATGGTAGTTGATCCACCTCCGAATTTCAAAAAAGAAATTGATTCCTTCCTAGACCTAGCAGTAGAGGAAGGCATAATTAGTCAGAAAACTTGTAGACAACTGAAGGTTTCAGATCCCTGTGCCCCATTATTTATACCTACTACTAAAGGTACATAAACATCCCACTAACCCTCCAGGACGGACAATAGTATCTGGCGGGGGATCATTAACTGAACCTTTTATCTGCCTTCCTTACAGAACATTTGCAACCTCTTGTCTATGGTTAGGTCTAGGTTGAAGGGCACTACACAATTTCTTATTATTCACGACACAACTGGAATCGGCTTGGTATGTATGTACACTAGATGTAACCTCCCCGTACAATAGTATACCACACTGGGCAGGTCTACAGGCTATTCAGTTCTGGCTTGATAAATCACAACTATATCCTCCTGGGTTCAACACACTCCTTATATGTTTAACTGAACATGTGTTGTCAAAAAATTTTTTTTTTTATTTTCATGGGAAATCATACTGGCAGGTTCATGGTACGACTGTGGGAGCATCTTTTGCTCCCATTTATGCCGACCTGTTTATGGGTTTTTTGGAGGAACAGTTGATATGATGACAATCATTTTTGGACCAGCTTGATATTTGGAGACTATATTTGTACGATTGTTGGATGGTGTGGCAGGGGGAATCGGCAAAATGTGCATGAATTTATACAATACCTTAATGACAAGTGGGGTATTCAGTTTACATTGCACATTGAATATCAACAAATAACATTTTTGGATGTCATCATAATTAGGCAGGAGGACCATGCACTGGAATCACAAGTATACAGAACATTTCCAGAATATAACACCTTGTTACATGCCTCCAGCTAGCATCCTTGCCACATCATCAACCATATTCCTAAGTGTCAATATCTACGTATTAAACGTATTTGTTCCTCCGAACAAACTCTCAGAGCCTGCCAGGATGATTTAACTCATAGGCTACTTACCAGAGGGGTATCATCAGCATCCTATTATTTGAACATTACATCAGGTTGATCGAATAGACAGGTGCCAATTGTTAAAATATAAGGACAGAACTATTCGGGCTGAAAATAATATTTCACAACCAGTTAGGCTAGTCACTACTTTTGGGACCAATACCAACAGATTTAAAAGCATTCTAAATAACCATTGGGATATTTTGTTAGCCCAAAACAAATTGAGTGAATTGCTGAACCCCAGATGTCTATTTTCATATCGTAGAGGTAGAACTATAAACTCTTATTTAACTCATTATAAACATTATAGTCCACCTATTGGCCAACAAAGAACCCTATTTGGAGATATTATCAGGATGTGCTTGTAGTGCTTGCACACATGTATCTCATACCAAGGAATTTACTAGCTGTAACACATCCAAAATTTATGAAATAAGATGTTTTGGAAACTGCAGCAGTGATTGGATTGTTTATTTGGCCACTTGTTTCTGTTCTTCATTTTGTTAGACAAACATCCAGACCTTTCAGACATAAAATCAGTGAACGTTTAAGTGAAATAAGAAATAAAAGGGTTTCTAATGCCCTTTACAAACATACTCTTAACACACAAAACTGCTAAATGTACCTTTACCATAATAGATAAAATTCATATGAACAAGTTATGCAAAGCTTCATGGCACAATTTACTAAATCAAAAAGAATCTGCTTGGATTATTAGGTTAGGTGCTTTATTTAAACCAGGCTTGAGTTAAGTTAGTTCTGGTTTGAATTAATTGATGGATTATTTCAATAAAGTGAAACTGGTTTGCTTTTATTGTATTCATGGGATTTGCCGCATTAAATTTCTAAAAAATTTTTTTCACCTTTTCCTTGTGCTGGATATTTTTTGGACTTGATAGTAGAATGAGTTATAGCCTGGTACCGCAGGGTTGCTTTTTGCTGCTTTAACCCACATCTCCATTGCAGCGCAAATGTCGTCCTCCATTTTGAGGAGTGCTTCGAGCGAATGCATCTTGAGATTTAGACTTCTAGCATTGAACAGCATGACCCTCGGATTGCATTATTTATAGCTGTTACGGTGGTAATTTGGTCTTTGGAACACTGCCTAAAAAAGGCACTATAGGGGTGGCAAGAGCCTTGGCCATTACCTGGAAACCCACGGGTGACAGATGCAGGCCATCTCTGGCAAAGCATCAAGGTCTGTCAGTCATGTCATCCCAAGCAGACATATACTGGATCCCCTTAGAGTGACACCAGAAAGTTAGCCAGTTGTTGAAGTCAGTCATTTTCTGCTTGTATTGCGGTATCATTCTGGGTGACAGTAGGATGCTGCTCAGCGCTAGGGTCATACCTGCCTGGGCACATCATTTAGGTATCTGTATAAAGAATTTAATAAGTGGTACGACAGGTAACACACTTGACTTTGGTGTTAATGGTTAAGGGTTCTATTCCTACACCCGGTAGATGTATTGTTGATACTGCACTGCAGTATGGGAAGGGGGATGCTGCACTCGAGTGTGTAGACCTTCAGATGAGACATTAAGCCATGGTCATATCTGCTTGAGTCTGTGCCACTTCAGATGGACATAAGATTCCCACAGCACCAATAGAAAAGAGCGGAGTAAGTACCATTCCTTCACTTGCGATGGGATATTGCACTAGTGCTGGCCAGACAGTGGCAGAATTAAAAAAAAAAAAACAGATTTTCTTCTGTTATAAATGTATTAGAACTGTATGTCATGTGTATATCAAAGTACTTTGTACAGATGTGTGTGTTAAGCAATGTGTCCACAGTGTTCCCTAGTGGAAGACAACAGAAATGTACATGCACTGTTATATCTGTTTAAATGTATGTTAACAGAAGAAATTGGAGGGTTAACCTTAGTCCCGCAAGCTTTAGAAAAAAATCTGAAATTATTTTATAGGGTAGGCTATAAAGATGTTTCAGTGCAGCTACAGATAGTCTATTAAGAAGCTTTCTGTGTTGTCTTTGGGGTGAGCTAACTGCTACTTTGGAAGCATGAAGGAATGCAGTTTTGGTTTCCAGCATCTGCCAAGGATCTGAACAAAAGCCCTTGTTTGGGTATTTTTTACAGGTAGATGCGAAGTACTGCAAGCTGCCAGCAGTGGGGGTTTGCATGAGAACTAAAGTCAGATGACCAGAAATGATCTCCTTCTGCAAGCTATCCCAGCAGTAATATTTTGGATATTATTTTGTGAAGTCTTAGTGAGACAGAGCATTCTGTCTTGGACCCGACAAGAAGAAGAATTCACCACATCTGCCTTCTCGGCGCAGTACCTCTTGGATACAGTCAGGAATATAGTGAAGCTTTGTTTAGATTTTTTCTTTATTTCTGTGAGCCTGTACTGCAGTATTTTAAATATTTATTGTGGTTTTGAACTCTGATGCCACTCTGAGTATATATATTTAATATTGTCTTGTTCAATTTATTATGAAATATATTTAAACCTTTTGTTGTGGCTGATCTGTGGGCCACTCCTAATACCTCTAGCTTGCAACCATTTGTGTTCTTATTACACAATAAGATTGGACACCCTTTGTTAAGGGCTTTAAAATAGCTGGAAGGAGTGACTGGTGGCAGTGGTAACTACCTTGTAGTCGGGACGGAAAGGGGCATAGCTAGTAAACTTTTGTGTGTGTGTAAAAATCAAACCTCGAGTGTGTGTCATCTACTTGGGCAGGGGCACAAAGCAGTTGTTGGACAGAGTATGCTGGAGGTCTTGGCTTGGTCACTCACCAGAGATCTTCAACTGTATAGCTGTGCCAGTGGGGAGACTTTTTTTGGGGGATCTGGAGGAAGAGGGAGAAACCAGCCCCAGTCTGACTGTGGTGTCTGGTCTCTGTGCTCTAAAGGGGAAACTGCACTTGATGCTGAGAGCTCCATCTGGAAGTTGTGTGTACCTTATCCTCCCAGTGAATGTTCCCCCACAGGTGCCAGTGGTGAGGCTTGATGCTCCTCGAGTACTGGTCTAGTGGAGGATCGTCACAAAACACTTGGCACTTTTTTTTCTGTAACTAGTAGTACAGTTAGCAGATATTTTTAAAAATTGTATAACTGTTCTTGGAATATTTTGTAATCCTTAGGAGTTTTTCTCCCTGGTCTGCCACTGAAAATGTGCTTGTACCCATTTGGTCTTTCTTGGTAATCAAATGTTCATAAATTAAAATGAAACTCCATGCAGTACAAAGAATTGAGACCAGATTATAACATTGTGTTCTTGACTTGGATGCCAAGATTTCGCCCAATGTGTCATTCATATCTATAACACACAAGCATTTTATGATCTGTGACCTGATTAAAGTTTTTGAGTACTTGTATATTTATTTGGTGACACTGTGTGCCACTCCTAATACCCTCTAGCTTGGTTAAACAACCATTTGTGTTAACATTACACAGTAAGATTGGACACCCTTTGTTAAGGGCTTTAAAATAGCTGGAAGGAGTGACTGATGGCAGTGGTAACTAGGTACTAAACCTGACTGATCAACTAGCTCTTCTAACTTGGCCTCCTCTTCTCAGTAATAGAGTTCCTTTTCTTAATAACAACTTACCTTGCCCTTCTATACTATTACTTAAATCTTCAGAATCTCATTAAGGAGACTACTTTTACTAATATATTGTATAATTTCAGCTCCTACTTGTATACTAATACATTGTATAATTCAGCTGCTATCATTTTTTTTTTTTTTTTTTTTTATGATGTATTGCAACTACATCTTTGTATTGTACAAATTGTGTCTGTATATTTTGCACTATGTTATGAATGAATTGACCTCTTTGATAATTCTCTGTACTGCACCTGCAATGTTCATTGTATACATACATTTTTGTTTATGTGATTTTTGTTTGTTTCCTCGGAGATTATCTCCCCGGGCCTCTACTGAAAATGGACATATATCCAGTTAGACTAGCCCGGTCAACAAATGTAAAATAAATAAATCCTAATCCTCTATAATGGATGCAAATGGACTTGACAAGGGTGATTGACGATCATCTTAGTAGTTGAGTGGGAGTGGTGTAACGTAAATTACCCTTTGTCTATGTAGGTGACATGGTAAGTTTAGCTGTGTTAGAGGTAACTTTATTTACAAAGAGGGTTAACAGAATTGGGAGAAAAAGAACTAGCCTTGTGGAATGTCTTTTGTTTAAAGAGGCAGTGGCGGATGAGAAGGATCCAACTTGTACTCTGGGACAGTCTGTCATAAGAGAAGGTTGTGACTGGTATTTTTAGCTAGCCAGCAATGGAGAGAATGGTCTGCTAGGTCAAATGCTTTAAAGTAGAAATAATTGCCCTGGTAAAGAGATCTTTATTCATACTGTACTGTGTGTGTAAGGCATTCTTGGGGCACCTGCCTGACAAAAATCTCATGTCTGGAAAGCATATCTTTGCTTTAAGATATTCAGTGACCTATAAGTTCATAGGTAGGTACTAGGCTATTGGCCCTAATGCCTATATAAACCTAGCCAAAAAGGTACCCTGGCTTTCTCCACCCAAGAAAATGATTTTCCTGTGCCCCTTTCGAGCAGAGTCACAGAGGTGATCCCTGGGGAGAATTTCTCATTTCCCATCCAGTCGTCAAGATTTTTCTTGAGTGCTAATGAGAAGCTTTGTTTGTTATAGGTAGGTTGTTCCAGAGTATGGGAAGTCTCTGGGACAGGAGTCTATCCCTCCCGCATGTTCTGTCTTATTGTGGTGACAAGGTTGAGGACTCTTAGAGCGTGTAGCTTGGAGGGATTGGGATCTCTAAGTGGAGCATGTCCAACAGCACTGGGTTTGACATAGCTTTGTATGTTAGGCAGAGATCGCCTCCGAGTAGGCAATATGAGACTGAGTAAAGCTGGTGTTTTGAGACTGTGTGTAGGGCATCTGTTTGAGGCCGGTAATCTTCTTTGTGCGGTATTTCTGCAGCCTTTCCAGTTGTCGCAGATGTCCTGTGAGGTACATACCAAAAGGGGCGTTTTACTCTTGTATTGGGTCTGAGTGAGGAGTAGAGGGGAACAATTACTTCCTCTCTTGGATGAGTAACATTATGTGATGAGGTGTGCCCACATAGGATTTCCCGACTACAGTGGTGATATGAATGTCAAAGGAGAGACTACTGTCCACCTGTGCCCCAAGGTCTCTTATCACACTTTCGTTAAGTAGACTACTACCTATGTGGTAGCTCAGGGTACAGAGTTTTTACCAAAAGGAATGACAGTGCACTTTTTGGCATTGAGCTTGAGGCCATGGCTTTGATACCAGGCATCTGTCTCGGTGAGGCCCTTTTGTAGGATGTCCACATCGTTAGGCGCTTAGATTATGGCTCCTAGTTTACAGTCATCTGCGAACTTCATTGGCCAAAGACCTTCTGTGTTTGGTAGATACCAAACAGGAGAGGACCCAGGACTGAACCCTTTGGTACTCCACTTGTCACTGGTCTGAAGTCGGATTTGGACTCTGCTACTTTCGCAGTGTGTTCCGTCAGTGAGCCAGTTGGCAACCCATCTTGTGACACAGGGATTTATACCTAGTTATATTCCATAATATAATTTTTTTTTTTTTTTACATGTTAGGTTTGGTCAGTACTTTGGCTCAGGGCAGGGGGTAGACAGTAGCAAGGAGTTTATATATTTTATTTTGGGAGAGCATACCAAGTTGCCAGTTGGGGTGGTCTCATTTGTAGTAGTATTATGACTTATGGCAGATGTCATGATGGCCATTTTGGTTAGTAGCAAAAGAAAAATGCACCTACTCTCTGCAACCACTTCCCAGGTTTCAAATGCTTCAACACCAGATCCTGGAGGTGGAAACCTCCAGTTTTTAGTCAGGATCTGGTGTTGAAGCATTTGAAACCTGGGAAGTGGTTGCAGAGAGTGGGTGCATTTTTCTTTAATCAAGGATTTGGGTTATTTCCCTCTCTCTCGGGTATATGTAGCTAAAAAGCTGTGAAGTATCCCAACTTTTTGCTGCCTGTGTTCAGTAGGGTCAATTTAAGGCAGATGTGTTTTAAATGGTGATTATTCAAGTGGAGGACCTGAGGTTGATTCAGTATCTTAATTTAAAAAAAAAAAAGAGAGAGAAACGGAGCAAAATTGAAAAAAAGTTGGTAAGTTGATTTGTACTCTATTTTCATTGCTGTTTTTTGAGATATAGTAAGTCTGTTTTGTGATTGGGTATAAGAATGAACATAAAGTACATAGATGTTTTTCTTATAGTGGGGGCGAAATGGTTCAAAAGTAGTGCATTACCTCTATAGTGTTTAGTGTCCTGAGTTAAATTGGCTAGTAAAGGTCTTGTTACCCTTGGCTACATTAAAGTAGGGACTGTCCTGGTTTCTGTGTTGCCTGAATAAATGAGTGGTAGTAATTTGGTTATATTGTCATTCTGGCTGAATTTATTATTATTTTTTTTTTAATACAACTTGAAACAGCATTTCTTTCGTGTGTGTGTGTGTGTGTGTGTGTGTGTGTGTGTGTGTGTGTGTGTGTGTGTGTGTGTGTGTGTGTGTGTGTGTGTGTGTGCGTGCACTGGCTGTGGTAAGTAATAGGGTACAGGAGCCCAGTTAACTGAACAGGTAGTGTAAAGGGTGGCATGCAGAAAGTTTAAAAGTATAGATGGGGGAGGGTTGAGGATGTTGGCTGCATGTGAGTGCTACCGGACTCTCTCAGATGCGAGTAGCAATTGGTATGTGCTTGAACAGTCTGAGGTATGTTTTGCAGTTAAGGTTAAGCTATACAATATTTAAGCAATAACCCATGCCTGGGTTTGGGTAATGCTGGATTTACCCATGGTTGGTGTGGTTTGGTCACGCGGGCGAAGCCAGAGTGGCCAAACAGACAACCTGTGGGTAAAACTAGCGTTACCCGCACCCAGAAGTGGGTGGTTATTGTTATACAATGACATTACTTAAGGAAAAAAAAATACTTGCTTTTCTTAAATAATGGCATTTTATAATGCCTCCGTGCTGCCCTTCCGCAGCTGTCCCGTATTCTGCGGCAGTTCTGATGTACTGTGTATGCTTACGCAGTACATCAGAGCTGTGTGTGGAAGCCACGGAGAAAGGAAGATCTCAGTTGCTTTTTTAAGTTGTCTCGCTACTTTAGAGTTCGAGATAGCTTTAAAAAAAAAAAAAAAGCAACAATCCTCTTCCTTTCTCCGTAGCTTATTTGAACGCTGTCTCGCTATGTTAAACCCGTTTAACATAGCAAGATTACAGCACCGGAGCTCTTCCATTCTCTGCTTTTATATACTAATGGGAAAAAGTCCAGGCGACCAGACGTTTTTCCATTAGTGTAAGTCTGATTGGTCAGCGTGCCCGTTGTAAATCAGTGTGCACGTTTTGGAATATTGATGGGGGGGGGGGTCATTGTATAATTATTGTTTATAGGTGTGGTTGACTAAAGCAAATTAGTTAATCAAATAACTGACATCTGAAGTCGGCCAGCTACCCTCCCCTGAAATATGATGCCTTCAGTTTGCTTATTAGTTAAACAGCCAGTCGGAAAGATGGGGCTTAAAATGTAGCTGCTGCCCACATGCAGAGAACGGGCAGAAGTTAGTGGTTTTCCTCCACATTCTTTTCCATTGACAAGAGAAGGACAGGTTAAGAACTTAAAGACTGCCTTTATCACTGTATACTCTTTGGATAGTGAATCCCTTTAAAAGTATTTAACTGGCTTTTACTATTGGGAGAAAAGACGCTCAAAGTGTGGGGGGTGTGGAGCCGACTTTAGTATTGAGAAAAGGCATTTAACTTCAAAAACACCTTTGAAAACTTGTACATATTTACAGACATGAGCTTTCTTAACAAAAGACTGTTGTGGTTAAAGGGAAATTAATTGTAAAACTGTGGGGGTTTTATATGTTGCACTAAAATGTTCAGCTTTTACGTGGGTAAAATGGAATGCAAGCTTAAAGATAGAATTTACGAAAATGCATATGAAATTAGGCAAAATAAAATGACTAATGCTTTGTGCAAAAGTACTGGCGAATACCCAGAACATGAGTTTAAATTTGCTGTATTGGAAAAAGTAGCAAAAAATCAGAGGGTTGGACCATGATCCTTACATTTGGTAAAAAAGGGAACTATACTGGCAATTAAAAAAAAAAAAAAAAGCGAACTCTGATTCATCGATCCTAGTTCAGCAAATGCTGGATACTCGAACAGCCCCCCCCAGGGAAAATCTCTTTTCACACACAAACTAAAAACAGTATTTAAATATACCAACTCTGAGATTGCACCACAGTGGAGGAAATGACAAACTCTTGAAACCGGCCCAGCGAAAAATTGCTTTTCTGGATGTTCTGCATTTTCAGCATTCGCTGAAATAGGGTCGATGAATCGGTGCTTGCTGATTCAATATAGACCCCATCAGTCACTTGTCTATTAAAACTGAAGGTAACACTAGATAAAATAAGAGCTTGTATAATTAATATTTTGGACACTTGACTAAGCAAGTTTCTTTAGTTAAAAGACACAGGTTGAATGTGTGATTTCATGGTTTAAAGTTTGCCTTAATTCATTTTAAGGCTCTTTAAATTTTGTGAACTAATTTAATTAACAGTGTGTGTTTTTTTTTGTTTGTTTGTTTGTTTGTTTTTTTTTTTTTTTTTTTTTATTAGGGGGGTACTTTGCTCCTACAAATTTAGAATGGAGTGGCCAGTGAAGAAGACCTTGCAGAGGGGCTTACTAAACATCTGCATTTTGGAAAAAAGTGGATCTGCCCCATCTGATGGTTTCTTAACTGTGTAGTCTTAGACTCACTAATGTGGCCGTTTTCCTAAAAGTAATTGGCTTACTCATGCTATGCTTGACAACGTAGAAACAGTAAAATTAATAGAATTTATATATATGAAACTGTTATGCAACATCTACATGTGGACTAATATTTGAAAACCTTAGAAGGAAGGAGAGTGTGTAATGGTGCCTTGCAGGGTAATTTCCTTAAGACTGCAGAGTGCACAGATCTAGAAGTTTGTTAGAAAATGCTGGCTAGCACAGAACTGTTTTCTTTTTCAGAGGCCTTTCAGTGCTGGTGTCCTTGTCTGCACTCTTGAACTGCTTTGAGTGTCCACATGATCAGATTATGTTCACATTGCATTTTGCAGAGTGCTAGGACTAGGACACAGGTTCTCTTTCTAGAGACGCACTTCGTGGCTGTCTCTTTTCAAGGAAGTTTCATGTTGCATTGCAGTAGTAATTCTTGCTGAAAGTGGAGACTCACTTCGTGGCTGTCTTTTTTTCAAGGAAGTTTCATGTTGCATTGCAGTAGTAATTCTTGCTGAAAGTGGAACTACACTTTCAGCAAGAATTACTACTGCAATGCAACATGAAACTTCCTTGAAAAAAGACAGCCACGAAGTGCGTCTCTCTAGAAAGAGAACCTGTGTCCTAGTCCTAGCACTCTGCAAAATGTAATGTGAACATAATCTGATCGTGGACACTCAAAGCAGTTCGAGTGCAGACAAGGACACCAGCACTGAAAGGCCTCTGAAAAAGAAAACAGTTCTGTGCTAGCCAGCATATATATGTCAAACTGCCACTGCAACAGCCCTGACTCCTTCAAGCAGGCTATTGCACTGGCTCTTTTGTGTAGGTAGTTTTACACAAGTCAAACATCGTTCAAAATGGAGTAAGTATAGAGAACTTGTGGCCAGGGCATGGATTTACTTCTGTACGTTTTAACTTTCTTGTTGCAGCACAGAGCAGCATTCTTAAGTATTATCGCAACCAGATTTTTGCGGTTGCAGTAATATGCTTGTTGGCACAAAAATGGATTGTGGGACTAAATTAAGGTTGAATTTGATGTTTTCTATGGATACAACCTATTTTTTTTTTCACAAATTCATAAGCAAAAGTAACGTGGAAATGGGAATCCTGTTTGTGTACTTCAAAACTGCTTACACTGCTGTCATTCTGCTGGAAATGAAACGAGAACACCTGGGAAATGTTTGGTTGAACTGCTGCTGTACTGCAAGAAGGATTATTCCAAAGTTGACCACATTTTTTTTTTTCCGGAGAATAAGATATCAAGAGCAGCAAATTTGGGGGGTAAATCATTGGCTTTGTTTTACAAACATCTGAAAAGAATTTCAGTTAGAGAAGAACAAATAGATAAAGTACTTGTACAACAGAGGCTAAACGTAATATTACATGTGCTGTTAGGTGCAAGACAAACATGTATGGAGTATCTGACAGTACCGGATGATTTTTTAGTTTTCAGATGGATAGCAGTTACTGTGTTTTCTGGATGGTTTGGATAGCGTACTTGTGGATGTTTTGAGCAGCATATTTGTGGATGTTTTCTGGATGTTTCGGACAGCATACTTGCGGATGTTTTAGGGCCGCATACTTGTGGATTGTTCAGTCGCGGGTGTCTCATGAGTGACATGATGTCTGGAAACGGCATAACTTCAAAACAGTCCTTTTTTAAACTGTACACTGTTCTTCCTGCCTAAACAATGTCTTTTCATAAAGTTAACATTGCCACTGTAATTCTGCATACATTTCTGGTTACATTCACACACCAGGAAGCAAATGGTATCAGAAAAAATCTGGTTGCGATAATACGCAAGTACCGTATTCTTAAGTATTACGGGTGGTATATTTTGGGGATTAAGATGAGATGGAATGTCTTCCTCTCCTAGGAGGATGGCTGCACCAGTATTTTACCCAAATAGTACATAGCATGACATCTTGACCAAGTGTACACACTAGAATATGAAAGCTTGCTAATGGAATTGGGGAAATTACACAGGAATACATACATGACTTTCTTCTGGGTGATTATGTTATGCAAGTTGTTTGCCGCCAGGCATAATAAAGTTTTGAAGTAAATCATGATAATTTTGTCAGTGAGGTTTTAGCTGACTTGTGTTCTTGAATTTTTTATTGCCATTCAGAGCAGTAAATGTCCCTTATTGCTAAACAAAATCCTACCACCTTGGATTGAGAGCACAACAAGCTCTCAACATTTTCCTACTGTGTGGTTGGAAGAGGGGAACTTAACTGTGTCCTGTCACTTTCAGCAGTCAAAACCTGCTGTCATGTTTGCCCATGTAGGCGCATGTGAAAATAAGTGGTCTGTACAATATCACATTTATTAACAGGGTTAGTCCAACTGAGTTTGCAAACGAACCCATTTTCAGTGGAGACCCGAGGGGGAAAGCCCCAGCAAACAAGTGAAGTGACAATGTACGAATATTAAACAATCGCAATACAAAATAATTATAAGAAAATGTTATTCACTATTTGCATTGGCAGTAAGCAACCCATTTTCAGTGGAGACCCAAGGGGAAAGAGCCCCAGCAAACATAAGCAGCGATAAACATGCAGGACAAACAATATTAAACACTACAAATATGAAATTATAAAGAGAAAAACAAGAAAAATTATGAACATTAAGGGTTGCAGTGATTTTAGTAGTGTATTAAAATTTATTACATATGAGGGAACAAAAACATGATCATTGTTCAAAAGGACAATGTATAGACATAGGAAGTGGGGTTGAGAAAACAAGAGGGGGCTATAGTAGTAGAGCTGAGGGTTTAGAAGAGGAGTTTAAGCAGAAGCTTCTAACAAAGAAAAAGTTAGGAGATGCAACAGGTTATACAGTGGGAGAGACTAAGGCTACTTGTGGTCAATGCAATGGCATAATTTCTAGCTTAGTAGGTGGGATTTAAGCTCCTTTTTAAAACTGGGTAAGGAAAGGTTGGCTCTAATATGGAGAGGGAGTTTGTTCCAATTTAGTGAGACAGAGTGTTTGTAAAGTAGTTTGCCAATATTCCTTTTGGGTTTATAAACTGAGAAGATGCTGATCAGCACTCAGAGTAGGGAGTAACATGGGAGGAGAGAGCAGGGCAGGCAGAGGGGTTGTTGAGTATGGAAAAGGTAGTGCAGAGTTGTGATTGTAGGAGAAGGTGCGGAAATTCCAGCCACTGAAGTTTGTCTAGTGAGAGAGAGTGATGTGAAGAGTGGTTAATTTAGAATAAATCTGGCAATTTTGTTGTATGTTTGTTCCAGTTTCTGCGTCGAGGTAGTTTGGATATTGGTAAGGATGGGGGAAGCATGTAGAAGACTGGGTAAGAGAAATGCCTGCGCAAGTGCATTTAGTGGCAGTAGTGATCAATTTTTGTTCCTATAAAGTAGTCAACGTTTTTGATGTCGTGTTGTATGTGCTAGTCAAATTTTAGTTCAGTTATTACCCCAAGGAGTTTGGTTTGTGAGGCAGGGGCGATAGTGGTGCCATCTAGGGAGGAAAGAGAAAAGTTGGATTTAAGATGAGAGAATGTCTGAGGTAGGAAGAGAAGGAGTTGAGTTTTCTTAGGGTTGAGGATTAGTTGATTGTTTGTTTGAGCCATTTTTCAACAGAGAAAGGAAGTTTTGTGTTGTGTGTAGTTCAGCGATAGTATTTGAGATAAGAGACATCTGCATGAGACTACAGGGTGAATGTAGGTTGTTGGACCGCTCCTTTTCAACATTTTTACCAAGTATGGCGCCTTGGGGTGATCCTGTTTTGAA
Organism: Protopterus annectens; assembly: GCF_019279795.1. Taxonomy (NCBI): domain Eukaryota; kingdom Metazoa; phylum Chordata; order Ceratodontiformes; family Protopteridae; genus Protopterus; species Protopterus annectens. The sequence goes on along the minus strand of NC_056748.1, from coordinate 270,503,445 downwards.
CAGCAAGGAAGGGTAAGAGAGCAAGGAAGGGTAAGAGAGCCTGCTGCCATCTAACAGCTTGTTTCCTGCCAGTAAGGTAGGATTGGAACCAGCCAAGAGTAGGAGAGCGGTTTAAGTCTGAGAGTTTAAGAAGGATGAGATGAGACATGGTGTTAAAGCTTTAGAGAGATCAAGGAATAGACAGGAGACGAGGAGGTTGTTGTCCCTAGCTTCTGCAACCTTTTGAGTAAAGGATAATAAGGCAGTCGAGGTACTGTTTAGGGTGGAAACCGTGTTGCGAGGGGATAAGGAGATTGTGAATGAGGGGGCAGTAGTTGAGTATGTATACATTTTTCAAGGCTCTTGGACAGCGGTGAGAGAATAGCGATTGGCCTATAGTTAGAGGGTCCAACAGAGTTGCCACCTTTGTGCAGAGGAGTGGTATAGAAGAATTTCCATATTTCTGGTACAGTAGATTCCTGAATGGAGCGGTTGATTAAGATGGATACAGGATATGCAATAGTCAGCAGCAATTTTCAGAAATTGAGGGTGGAGTTCCTCAATGGAGGGAGAGCATGGTTTTAGTTTTAAGAAGCAGGGATTAGATGTATTTAGTAGAAACCGGTCGCAAGGAAAATGGCTGAGGGACAGAGGAGCATAGAGGTTTAGGGGGAGGTGAGGGTGACACTAGTTGGGATGAGCAGAGTTACCAGGGGGTAGGTGTTTAGAGGTGCTGTCTCTGAGAGTAAATCTGCAGTTTGAGGGAGAGTGAAGGTGAAAGGGTTAAGAATGGTAGGAGAACCAGTGTGGAGCAGGGAGTTGATAGTAATCCAGAATTTTTGGTGTTATTTGTGTGAGAGCTTTGAAATTGTCAAGTATTGGCAATACACACTTTGAGTTGCTTATAACCTTTGCGAAAAGTGGGAGTTTTTTTCCATAGAGCATCTCTTTCATGCATCAAAGCATGAGTAGCTTTGGAGGGCCAGGGTACAAAATTTAGATTTGATTCTGATTTTGCGAGTTGGGGGCAAGAGAGCTTGGGACATCAAGGAAAATGTGGTTGAATTTAGTAACTGCATCCTTGAGCAGGAGAGTTTTTAGGAAAGACCAGTTGGTGGCAGAGAGTCTTACAGTTTTAAAGGTTTCAGGGGAAAAAAAGTTTGTTTCCTACAATCTCTGTAGAGATGGGGCTTAGAGTGATGATAGTGTCTTAAGATAGAGATGGGAGAATGGTTACGAAGAGTCAGGGAAGGTAGGGTTACAGTAGTTATTAGGAGAGTTGGTAAAGATCCAGTCAATTGTGGAACCAGTAGTGTTGTTTTTTTACTGTAGTGGGTAGGGGTAGTGATCAGTTGTGAGTATCCATACAGCTTAATGAAATGTTGGCGAGTGACCAATAAGGGAGTTCCAATCTATGTTAACATCTCCAATCTATGTTGACATCTCCAAGAATGATGGTTTCATCGGGAATGGAGTCATTTATCCAGGAGAGTGTTATGTTCAAGGATTCGGATGTTTTTGAGGGGGATATAGATAGAGGCAATAGCAAACTTCCTGTAGTTGTTGATGTGGCAGTCTAGGAGCAGTAGTTCAGCAGGGGAGAAACTAGGCAGGGTAATGTGTATAGGTGTTGGCGTCAGTAAGACTGAGTACAAGATAGCCACCCCACCGCCTTTTTTGGGTGTGTTCTATCGGACATGCAGATATTGTATTGAGGTGGCAGAAATTCAGAGGAGTTGATGTGTGGTTTTAGCCAGATAAGGCCAGGATGTGAGGTTTATGTTGGGCCAACCATGGGTGAAGTTCAGACGTTTTGTTTAGGCTTTGGATGCTCATTCCAAAAAGAGAGATGTTTGAGGCTGGAGATATTGGATGATGTTGGGGGGGCAGGAAATGAAGGTGGAGGAATAGAGGAGAGGGGAGGGACCAGGATTAGGATGGATGCCACTAGAAGAGCAAAGACAACATGGAAAATGTGAGGGTGGTCAGAAAGGGGAATGGGGTACTTGAGTTTGGGCTTGGGAGTAGGAGCAGGGTAGGCCATGAGTTTAAATTTAAGACTTTGAAAGGGGGCGAGACAGAAAAGAGGGGGCAATAGTCAGTGGAGCTTGGTTATATGTTGGAAGAAGTCTGGGAAAGGTGGGGGAGGAGGGGAAGATATGGAGCTCAGTGTGGTAGGAAGTTCTTGGGGCTAGTGAGATTAGAAGTGGGAGAAATAGCAGTAAGGATAGCATTGTGTGGTAGAAAATGAGGGGAAGAGTTGTAGGGGAAAAATATAAAGAAATATATTAGGGAAAGGTGGTGGCCAGAGATGAGCAGTGTGAGGAAAGGAACAGCATTGAGGGGTGTAAATAGTGAGTATGTTACAAGATAAGTATGCTAGGGAGTGAAAGAGTTGTGTGAGAGAGACGAGCCACAGAGCAGGCAGCCTGAGGTGGGCGGGGAAAAGAGAAAGATTGGAAACAAGGTGGGAGGAGTAAAAGGGAGAGTGCACAAGTTATGGTGGTGGGAGGTGGCTGTGGGAGTGACCAGACAACAAGGTGAAAGTATAAATTTGAGGATACTTGGGGGAAGTGGGATTCGGGGGTGGGGGAGAGCGACACAGGCAAAAACCACACCACAAGTAAGTTAAATGTAAGGGCCTAAAACCTGCTCTCAGCACTTAATTTTACTTTTAGCAGGAAAGACAGACCAACAGTATACAATTTTGAGGTTATCAGGGTTACTTGTTCAAATGTCAGACAAATAAGTAAAACTTAATCTGTCTGAAAGTTAGAAAGCCATAAAGGCACAAGGTGTAGCTGTAAAAATTGGGGTCAGAGAGACAAATGTATGAATCGGTTTACTTTAGTTACAGGGGAAAAGAGGCAAAAAATAGAGCAGAAAGAGCCCTATGACTGACCAAAATGGTGACTCACGGCACAGTAAAAGAGCTTTAAATGTGTTTTTTTTTTTTTGTAACCTATAGTGTTTAATTGTTGGGAGAGAAAGAGACTGGTGGCCAATTGCAATCCTGTAGACACCATTTTGCAGGAGCTCCTAGAAAAAAAGAGAACTATTTCTAGGGTAAGCATTAAGGCAACAGGGAGTTATTTTACAATATTAAAATCGGAGAGGTTTGGGGGGGGGGGGGAGTAGCACACTTAATAGGGTTTATGGCTAAGAAAACTTAGAAACATTTGACAGATTTTTCGGTTATAACAGAAAACTAATCAATCGTTCATTGTACAAATGCAAAATAGTCAGTAAAAGCAATTCCAGTTTAGCTAGCACACGCTTTTCAGGTTATTAATGCACTTATTCAATCTATATGAGCAATTTTAAACATTAAAAACGTATGCAGCAAGTAGTTGCTCTGATTGTACACTTTCTCTAGGTGCAGGTTCAGTTTAGAATATCCATCTTAACAGGAAAAGGAAACTAAAGACAGGATCAGCCTGTCGGCATCTATCTTGAAACAAGATGCCTGTTATAAAAAAAAAAAAAAAATTTGCACTGAACACCCCCCCCCCCTTTTACACTTCTCACTTCACCACCATGATGTTTATGTAACTATACAAAGAGCATGCCTATGCACTCCACTTGTCACTTTTTTCATGCTGCAAGTACCTTTTCCTAGACCTCTGAACAAGATGTTCTTAAATTGTTACTCTGTTCCATTCTGAACATCCCCCCCCCCCCAAGCATCGGATAGCTTGATAGCATGCACCATTAAAATGTTATATTGACATTGTGAATCTGTTTGTCAGCTCCCCCAGTTACTCTGGCCATTCACCCTGTGTAGGGGCACAACAGAAAACACTGCAAGACTCTGATGGTGCTTTAGGAATTGACAGAGTAACACTAAGTCCCTACCATGCCGCAGAAAAAAAAAATTAACTTGAAACCTGACTTAAATGGCACACTTGGCTAGGGAAAGCTGAACTTCATTTTGAAGTTTGAGACTGTGTAATGCTATGAGCTATGTTTGTATTTAGAGAGGAGTTGGTACAACTTTCTGCAATCCCTGCTTGGGGCTGGGTGCTGCTTGCAGTTGTGTACTTGACTGAAGCAGTCTGTTGCCCTTTCCTGAAAGGGCCACATGCATTTCGGAGACTTGTGGATTAGACTTCATAGCAAAGCTTCCTGGCATCAGATTTTTTTTCATTAGATTTTATTTTGCTAAAATGTAAACTTGGTAGTTTGTTCTCATATTTTAATATGCATTTGTGACCACAGAAAGAACATTGTCATTCTGATGCATCTCGGACACAGTCAAACATGCATTCAGTGGCCTCAGTCCAGTGTTTTTCATTGTGAAAATGATGAGAGGTTCACTGCTGCATAATGTTCCTGTCTTAACATGGAGACCATATCATGCCAACCAAGTTTAATGATCACATCTGGGTTGCCTCTTTCTACTAGAGGGCTGAACTTTTAAACTTGAGTACAGCATTAAGCAAACCTTCACTTACTTAACAAGCGTTATGATTTTGGCATGCACCTGTAAAATGTTCTGGTCTTAAACTCTGAGCAGCAGTTGACATTGCAACTGGAGGGGGAGGGGGAGAGAATCTGACAAACCATTTAATCAGCAGCATGTGTATCTTAAGCCAACCCCTTTGGATGCTACCAGACACCGAATTGAATATGTTAAGGTTACAGGTAGATGAAGCTCAGTTACTAATAGGTAGGATAGGAGGAGATGAGATAAAAATCGTGATGTATAACAAATTCCCCAGGAATAGATGGTATTCCTGTGGAAGTTTGGAAGCTAAGAGGGGGGAATAACCTGAAGATCTGGAAGGCTTTGTTTTAACAGTATTTTAAGAGGAGAGATACCAACTTCTGGAAGAAAGCAGTGGTAGCTGTAATACCTAAAGAGGAAGAAGATTCTTCCGATTCGGCTTCATGCAGGCCCATTTCAGCATTAAACCATGATTATAAAGTGTTTGTCTATAATGGCTAAAAGAATGGCAAAAGTGATGCCACAATTGATAGATATGGATCAGTGTGGTTTTGTGGAGGGGAGGCAAACATCTGACAACATTAACAGAGCATTACTGATCCAGAAGGAAGCAGAATGTAAGGAAAAGACCACTGTTGGTGGGCGTTGATGCAGGGAAAACACTTGACAGAGTAAGCTGTGACTTGATGAGCAGGCAGTGGAAGAATTTGCATTCCCTGATAAAATTAGAAGTCAATTTTATGAGTATATATGAGGGATTGCAGGCAAAAGTTTGGTGGGTGTAGGTCAAAGTGTAGTGTGTGTGTGCTATATCTTTAAGAAGCATGTGAGGCTATGCGTGCACGTATAAATTCCAGACGCGTGCAATCCTTAGTGCCATTTTGTAGACTCAGCCAGTGAGTGAAGACATGATCGCAGTAATTTTGAATATAAATTACTGGAGTCATAGTCGGTAAGTCTGTACAGTGAAGCTGCTTAAACAGAACCCACAAAGGCTTGTTTGTGTACCAACACGAAAGTGACATGGTGTCAGAACCGGGATGGAAGATTGAACATTTGGAGCCATGAGATGTAGAGATACCAGTGAAGGTTGAATTGAGAGAAAATAATACAAACGCATCCAGAACGAATCAAAGGTTGTTGTCTTTCGGCTTTTCCTGGTTGGGGGTCGCTACAGCGGAACTCGGGTCCGCTAATGATTGGCAGTAGATTTTTACGTGCAGAGTTGCCATCCCTGACGCACAACCTTCAACGAAGATACGCCCATTCACGCATGTCTGCACACACAAGACGCTGTAGCTGAGAATCTAACAGGACAACGTCTTACTGTGAGGCGACAATGCTACCGCAGCACCACCACCGCAGTTGGAACGAATCAAAGGTAACTAAAGAAAATAAAAAAAAGGTAACTAAAGAAAATCAAAAGTTATTTACTCTATGCATAAGAGGCGGGGCATTACAAGGGCACAAACCACATTATCAGGCAAGCATAAAGTACAAAATCTTGCTAACTAAAGCGAATGTTTGAGATAAAGGTGTCTGACAAGACGATTGGCTTTAAAATACAAAATGAGTGTTTAAGGCAGAATGTGTGTGTTCAAGACAGAATTGTGCATGTTTAGAATAAAACTAGCACAAAGGCATGTTGAGCATAAAAAAGGGGCTTAATCAAGCAAAAGAATATAAAAAGAAAATAGAAAAGGTAAGAAAGCATAAAGCAAGGCGACTGCTTGTGTTTAGGCAAAGTGCTGTTTGGGCATAACTATGACTTCATATTGCAACAAGGATGTAATTAAAGTTGTTCTATGTATCTGTGTGTAGAAGTGCTTACAGCGTGTGCTTATTACTGTCCATGTATTTCAGAGTTCACTGTGTGCAAGGTGCAACTGTTTCGTCAAGTCAAAGCATAGTTATTTGGGAAAGGTTGTGTTTGGTGTGTCTGCTCGCAAAGTGCCGGCATTACAGAGGGCTTCTTGTACTGTAAAGAGTTGTCTAGCAAGGTACTGCCATTTTGGGGACATTTCAGTGTACTGCATAGTTATTTGCAAGGTGCCAGTACTTCAGAAAGATACTGAATTTGAGCTGTACAAGTCCAGTTTACTTGTATTGTATGATTGCTCGATATGTTTCTTGCATTGATAATAGGTGTTTGTTACAAAGAATTACAAAATTGTTAGTGCTCATGAATTACCCATTTGCAACGTAAAGTTCTCAAATGTTTCTTGGAGATGACACCAACAAGTATTTGGAGTATGACTGTAGCATGCCTGCCTTCATCGATAAAGATCCAAGCAGTTAACTTTGGCATTTTCACCTTTACCAGTTCTGAGAGTAAGTGATCTTGGCATTTGTACCTTTAACAATTCCGAAGCTTCAAAAGTGTATAACCTTAGCATTTCTGCTTTACCAATTTCGCAAGCAAATGACTTTTGCATTAATACCTTTACCGTTTTCAACATGCATGACTTTAACGTTTCCATGTTTTATCAGTTTCAAGTGTGCATGACTTTGGCATTTCTACTTTGCTGATTCTGCAAGCATAGCGAATGATAGTAAATGACTGTAGCATTTTTGCCTTTACCCAAGATTTTATAAAGCATTTAACAGTTTAAGAAAGTACTTTGCAAAGCTCTGTAAAGTATCAAAGTTTGATGACCTATTCTGTAAAGTTTCATAAAGCATTGCTAATCCGAAGAAAGTATTTTGCAGAGCACAATAAAGCATCGAAGTCTTTATTTCGCCAAGTATTATAAAGCATTGAGAAATTTGAAAAGCTACTTCAGTGTGTCATGAAGCACCGATAAGTAATTTTGCAAAGTTTGGTTGTTCGAGAGTGCTACCAGGTTGGTTGTTCGCATAATTCTGACCAGCTTAAAGAGAGCAAGAACAAGTTCAAAAAAGCATTTTTTAGATTGTGTTGCCAATTACTTATACACGTGTGTGTGTGTGCGTGTATATTTGTGCTTGATTGCAAGACTCCTAGCTAGAGTTTGTTACTATGGTAGACTGATTTCGAAAACCTCCACCACTTTTATTTGTTCAGAGTATTGCAGAGAACTGGAGAATATTTGAAGAATACATTATTTTCGTACAGGTAGCTTATGCAGATAAAGATGCACGCACTACCTAGCAGGATCTGAGGCCATGGTAAGAGTGTTCATTTGTGTATTCACCAGCAGTGTATGGAGGTCCAATACCCAATGAACTCTGCATCCAAAGAAAACACAATAGCATTTTGGCAAGTGATACTTTATCGCAAATCCTCATTTCTCACTACTTTTTGGTACTCTATTTGGCAGATACAGATTCCCAAGGATGCCATTTGGAATAAGTTCTGCAAGTGACGTTTTCCAGCGTGCAGTGGAGCAGATTTTTCCAGGTTTCCCTTGTGTCATAATAGTAGATGATCTATGAGTTGGAGGCAGTGGTGAAGGGTGAAGCTGAGCATGACAAACCTCAAAAGTTCTTAACAGAGCACATGAAGTAAACTTAAAGCTCAATCTTCTGAAATGCAAGGCTTCCAGAAGTGACTTATGTGGGACATTTGTTCACAAGAACAAGCTTAAAGCCCAACCATACCAAACACACATTTTAAAGAAGCCAGCACCAGATAATGTGCAAAGTTTAGTGTTTCTTGGGTGTGGTCAACTATTTTGGCAAATTTATCCCAGATTTCAGTGAACGTCTTAAGAGAGCTAACACAAAAAAAATGTATGGTCATGGTTAGAACATAATCGGAAGACGTTTGATAACCTTAAGCAGAAATTGCCACTCCACCTACATTAAGGTACTGTGACATCAATAAACTTTTTTTTTTTTTTTTTTGTGATGCTTCAAAATTTGGTCTTGGTGCAGTTATTCTTCAAGAGTATAGACCAGTAGCTTGTGCATCTAGGACATTGACTCAGATGCACTATGTGCAAATTAAGAACGTTTGGCAATAGTTTTCACATGTTCCAAGTTTTATGATTTTTATTTCTGGTCGAGCTATCCAGATTGAAACGGATCAACCACTTGTTATTCTGAAGAAACCTATGCATTCTGCTCCAACAAAATTACAAAGAATGATGCTCAAATTGCAAAAAATACAATTTCATAATGGTCTATACTAAAGGTAAATTGCTGTTTCTGGCTGATACCTTATCCATATCGCCTAGAAGTACGACAGAATGAATTGATGCTGAAACTTTTGACTTTCAGTGCATAATTTCTCCACCACTAGACTACAAGAGTTAAAAGATCGCATTATGATTGATCAGTTTCACAAAAGCTTATTCACTATAGCCATGTCAGATGGCCGCTAAAGCAATCTAGTGTTTCATCTGATGTGCAACCATATTTTCCTTACAGAGGTGAATTGCTGATGGAAGATGGTGTTATTTACAAAGGTCCTAAAATTGTTCCTGCTTCCTTACAGCATGAGTACATTAAAATTTTGCATTGTGGTCACCCAGGCTTATCCACTAAGAGAAGGGCAAGAGAATTAGTATTTCCGTCTTCATTGTCGAAGGACAGTGTGTGATGGTATCAAAGCTCAATTGCAAAAAGAACCACTTCAGCTAAATCCAATACCTGAACTACCTTGGTCTACTTTGTTCCACTCAAAAGATATCGGTAGCTAAGCAACACTATTTGGTTTTGGTAGACTATCTTTAACTTGAATTGGTTTGAGATTGATCTGCTACCACACTTAACCTCAGCAACTCTTATCACTAAGTTGAAACATTTCTCAGTTCATGGTAGTCCACACAAACTTGTCTGGCAGTGGTACTCTGTTTGTTTATTAGCCAGTTGTTTCGGAAATTTGCAAGAGAATGGGACTTTGTACATATCACTAGTAGTCCTGAATATCCATAGTCCAATGGTCGAGCTGTACAGAGTGCAAAGCAATTACGTGAAAAGTCAAAGCCAGACAATACCAATGTTTTCTTAAATTTACTTAATGTCAGAAACGTACCTCGTGATGATATTCTTGGCTCACCTGCTCAAAGGCAAACTAGAACTATGCTACTTAGTTCATCTAGTTTGAAGGTTAAATCCAAGAACAGTGAAACCATCAAGGCTCAATTGTTTAAGAAACGTAATATTCAGAAATCTAGTTATGACAAATCAAGCAGAGTTCGTTTGAAGGAAGGGAGAGATGGTGAGAATCCAGGCAGCGATAGGTTCTGATCGAATAGGACCGATTTCCGGCATCTGTGTCGAGCCAAGATCATTTGGTAAACTCTGACGGTGTAGAATATAGGAGGAATTAATCTTCTTCCTCTACTAGAATCCTCCTCATTGTATCTGTGATGCAAATTCTAGATCAAAGAATGAGTCGGACATGGTTTCCAGACCAGAATATGTTCAAAAGTCTGATTCTGTTCCAGAAAGTGATTCAAATGTTCCACAGATCAACCATTTTGCAGACTCTTAGTTGCTAAATCTAATTCCCAATTTTATGTCACACAATGTGGACACGTTTCTAAGCCTAAAATGCACAGCAACGTGGACTTTGTATATATCTGAATGCATGTCTATTGATCTGTGATTTCTGCATGCTGAATAGTTTCATGACAAATTGCATGATCTATTTCTCAGAGGAACGATGTAGATCAGTGTGCGTGTATGTGCCCTGTCTTTAAGAAGCATGCGAGGTTGTGCATGCATGTATAAATTCCAGACTTGTGCAATCCTTAGTGCCATTTTGTAGATTCAGCCAGTGAATGAGCATGTATGATTGCAGCAGTTTGTGTATTTGTATACAAGTTAAGTCATAGTCAATAAGTCTCTTTACAGTGATTTGTATAGAATAAAGCTGCTTAAACAAAACCCACAGAGACTGTTTTCATGTTGGTACATGAATAAACATGGTGGGTGGGTTCCTTTCTGATTTCTGCTTGAGCAGAGGAATGAGGCAGGGGTGCCAACCCCCCCCCCCCCCGCTTTATTTGCATTATATTTAGAACAGTTAGCAAAGATGATAAAGAACTCAAATTCAAGGATGTAATTGGTATATTAATAAAGAGCTGGCTCTATTTGCCAATATTTTTTACCCGATAAACCAGAAAAAGGACATTAGTGTTTTGGAATGTATTGAGACTTGCAGATCTTTTTTGGAGTACAAAATTGATGCATCTAAAACTAAGGTAATGGCAGTAAATTGTGTACCCCCACAAAATTGGTTCAACAGTATCCATATTTATGGGGATATGAAAAAAAGTACTTGGTATGGATTAAAAATTCTGGTGTGATAAGTAAGGTCATGTGGGAAGAGACTAAATGATGAGACAACTTTAAAAATTGGGAGCTCTGTTCTATTGATAGGATATAAACAGTTAAAGTATTTACTCCCTTTTGACTTTTACACATCGGGCATATTTTTATCAACCAGGAGTGAAGTTGTGTATAGGGGAGGAATGGGGTTTAGAAGATGCCAGGACTTTAAGCATGTAATGTTTGACTGAAAATGATCGAGTAGATTATAAGTGGTGTATGTTTGCAACTGAGAGTGTGTCTGTATGATTTGTAATGTAAAATGCTTGCAACTACGATTGTGTTGGTGTGGTTTTGTTTTCATTTATATAAATGTATGATTGCTTATTTCATACGTGATGGTTTAATAGATTTTTCTTGTTAAAGAAGGGGCAGGAATTTGAATAATTTTATGTAATGTTGCTTGGGTTATATAGGAGTGGAAACAGGAACACCCAGAGGAAACCCACACAAATGCAGTAAGGACATGCAGACTCTGCACAGGCGGTACCCCAGCCCAGAATTGAACCGGAGAACCTCCTTGGTGTGAGACAACATACACTGCTTGCCTGTGTCACAAGTGAGAATTCAATAAAGGTTTAAAAAGAAACACAGAAGTTGTGAAGAGCTGAAGGATTTTCTGTGGAAGGGGAGGACTGCAAGAGTCAAGTAGGATGAGATGATTCTTAAAATGGAACAAGGCAGATTAGGATTACCCAATCTGAAGGGGCGTATTTCAGAGCTACACAGTTAAGACGTAGCACAAGTAGAAACTTTAATTTCAAAGTGGAATGGGATGATGATGAAAAAGGTGTGAAGCTCAAGCAAGGAAAGACTGAGATTTTGGGTGCAGACCTTTACGAAGAAGAATCGTAGTACAGAATATTGTATTCTTAATGTAGCAGAAAATATTCTTTAACTAAGCCAATGCAGGAATGGAGAAAGGAGATTCTACTGAATTAGGGATACAGATAGTAGACGAGGGGGCTGGGGGGCTGGAATTTATTGGAAAAAAACAGAGAAAAAAGAACCAAGGTATTTGGGCCCAAGTGATTGGAGAGGGAAAGGTAATGAAATGGGAATTGAAGAATTTATTGGACTGCAGGCTACAGATTGCCTTCCCTATCAAGGACTGATAATTGGAGTATAGGCAAAGAGAAAGAAATGGGGGGGATCCGAAGTGAAAGATCAGTGCTGATAGAGCTTTTAGTAGAATCTAGAACAGAAGCTGCTGTTTAAAAAAGGAATAAATAGTAGTGTGTGTAAAATATTGCATCATAAATAATAATTAATCAGAAGAGGTTGGAAGGGATTGGGAAGAGATTGGATAAACCCTTCACAGAGAAGCAATGGGGGTGATATATGTACCTCTCCAAAGATCCTAAATCTTCTACACTTTGTTGCATATTTGGAAAGTGTTTACATAGGTATTTTTGTATACCCTAAGTAAACAACAAAATATTTTTTTTCCCTTGGGTATATAGCAAATGTTGGAGGTGTGACGGGTCCCTGCTGACTACCCTACCAGAAATAGTGGGTGAGTAAACTGGTATAACTAAGGAAATTATTTTTTGAGCTCTGATACAGAATTGGAATTGCCTAGATACAGTAGGGCTGTGCTGCGTCTAATTATTGTGGTGGCCAAAAAGCAGTTACCAAAAAATTTAAATCTGTCTAAACCATCTGTACTAAAGTAGTGAATATAGTAACAGATAAAACTGGAAATGGGGATCCTTTAAAAAAAAAAAAAAAAAAAAAAAAAAAGCAAATTGCATAGAAAAATGGGAATTGTGGGAACAAAGCATGCAGAGGATGAATGAGGTTTAAAAGGAAGGCAGAATTTGAGCTGTGTAATGTCGATCCTTGGCTGGGGTGCCTTCTTTGTGGAGTTTGCATGTCCTCCCTGTAGTCGTGTGGGTTTTCTCCGGGTGCTCTGGTTTCCTCCCGCATGCTATAGGTGGATTGGACATTCTAAATTGCATAGTCTTGTTCATAGGTTCATACTAGGCTATCTACTCAAGGGCATTTATAAGCCTAGCCCATAGCATTTGGCTTTCGCCACCCCTTTAGTTTGAATAAAACTATGCCTATTATTTTGCTGTGCCTCTGTCAAGCAGTGACACTGAAGTAATCCCTGGGGTATATCTGCGATCTCCCATCCATTGGTCAAGATTCCTCTTGAACAAGGCCAGCGAGGTGCTCTGCCTCACATGTACCGGGATTTTGTAGTTCATTATTTTATCAGTAGAGGGCAGAAAAGAGAAATGTAAAGGCAATTTACAAAGGAACAAAATGGAGACATTTGTAAGGCTCCCAAGAATGCAGCATAGTCCAGAAGGTTTAGTATTTCTGCATGTAAATGTTTGCAGAGGTAAATTTACTACCCCAAGTAGATGCCTGAGGATTTAAGTAAATGCTGGATATGTTTGAGAAGAGAACTGCAAATGTGTGTTTTGGAATATACTGACCGTGTATGACTGTGAGAACACTATCACCGATTTTAAATTCCATGCAGAGTACTTTTGATAGAAATGTTGTAGTATGGAAGTTAACTGCTTAAGCGTATATAGTACTAGGTTTAATGCTATTCATTGTCAAACTGCTGGAAAAGTGAAATCTAAATAGACTGAAATGGAGTTGTGAATATTATAAAGGAGGTAAAAACTGTTGGCAAGGCCTTTAAAAAAAAAGGGGGGGGGGCAAATCTCAGGAATGGAATTTGTGGGAACATACACAATGAGGCTTGAGGCTGGGAAGGTAGGAGTTTAACAGTTTTTCATTTACAGCAAGAGGTTCTCTGGTTCGATTCCTGGCCGAGGTGCCTTCTGGGCAGTGTGTGCATGTCCTCCCTGCCTTTCACTGGGTTTCCTCTCGCGTTCCAAAGATGTGCGTCCAGAGCATTTCTTCCTGGGCCTCCACTCAGAATAGGCTCTCTCCTAGTCCGGCCTTCCTGATCAACAAATGTTGGATAAATAAATTGCTCAAGAATTCGTATATTGCTTGAAAATAGCAATGGAAATGTTACTATTTAAAATGGGGTTGTTACCTTTTCCTATTTTACAGTGCCAAATGAATTAGTTTTACAGACTACTGGGATCAAATGTACTTTACAGTACAGCAGTAATAAATGACTATAAAGTATAACTGTTTTTATTGGAGTTTTGCTACAAAGTTCAGTTTGGCCAGGTAGGTTGTGAGCAGAGGAACCTATAGTCACAAGGGTCCTGCCCTCATTCATGTTGAGACCCCTTAGTTGGAGAGGCTGGCGTATACATTTAAAACTGGTTATTTATGTGATTTTGCAATGAAAACTATATGCTTTTAAATCCCCACCATCCATATACGTAACTAAACAGGCCAGAGGTCCACTTTGATTCACTTGATGTCTGTGTATTGATTTTGTACTTTCCAGGAAATGGATCTCTTCTTTAAGGTATTGCATTGTACTAACAAAGACTAGACAAACTGCAGAGACCGTTGCCTCCCCCTTGAAATCGCAACTTGTGTTTCTTTGATCCTCACACTCTTCTTCACTTGCTTTTTTCTGAAACAATAAACTTTTAACACGTTTGTGCAGCCCACATTTTCTGAATTTCCTGTTTTAGCTTGGCTATGGGAAAGCTGCTGGTGGTATACCATGTACACTTTTAAGACCCCTTTTTAATTTTAGCAGAAGGGTGGCCTGCTCCAATGGGATAAAGGGGGTAAAAGCCTAATTATGGCCCAGGTGACTAGAATTTGATTAGTGGCTCAGGTGCTGGACTGAGCATGGGGTGAGGGATGGGTCTGCACATGCTGGAAGAGGAGGGCTGTGGTCCTGGCTTGTGATGCCAGCAGCTCTGGGAAAGATCCTACTACCCAACAGTGTGTACCCCAGGGCAGGGGGTTGCCCAAACCTATGAAAGCAGCCATTGTTTGGGGCTGTGAAGTCGTGTGCATGTGTAGGTTGCAGGACCAGAGACTGGCTCTTTTTTTTTTGTCTCTCACAGGAGGATGAGCCATTGCAATGTATTAAGAATAATTTGGTGGGATCTTAAGGGCGCAGTCCCTGATAGACCCTGAAATAGAGGACCCTGATAATGTGTCTTGCCCAAGATCTGAAAGGGATGCCTAGTGTTTGTGCTGTCCCTATATCTGAGAAACCAATGGGCTCTAGCCCAGTTGGGGGAAGGTTTGATGGTCTGCAGAGTGGTAGAAAAGGGTATTGGGGGCGGGGGAGTAACGGAATAGTACTATGCAAATTGTGAAAGTATTTTTTTTTTTTTTTTCCTCTCTTACACTTGCCAAATGCATACATTTCTAGTTGATTTAATTTTGAAACCTTTAATCCTTAATGCTTTTACTACATAAACAATGCACTCAGTTGCTGTAATTTGCCGGGGATGGCAGTGCTTGTCTTGAGAGAGCAAACCTAGGGTAGGAGAACAGGGAGAAATAAATTCTTGGCCTTTGGTACTATTGCCACAGGATCATATTTCACTAACTTTTGTGGTTATAAATTGCCAGGGTGAACTGCGGTGGTGGTGGTGGTGCTGCGGTAGCATTGTCTCCTCACAGTAAGACGTCCTGTTCAGTTCTCAGAGTGTCTTCTGTGTGGAGACATGCATGAATGGGTGTACCTTCAGATCTGTATAGACGATAGTTGTGTTTTTAAGCTGATCACAGAAAGCTGAACAGCGTTTGGTTGAGAGATTGGTTCTTGTTCCCATTCAAATGTAGTAAGTGGCTCGTATGGTTTTCCTTTGAATACAGGTGCTTTTAATAGGATACACGTTGCACATTAATAGCTGTTTGTTTCTTGAACTGGCACACTTCACATTGGTTTTTGCATGCTTTGTGTGAAAAGTATGGAGAGCATTGAAGTAGAAATCTAGTATGTCGCTAGCCAATGCAATAATGTTTTTGTCACTTAAGACAATGTAGTCATTTTTGCATATGAGAGGCTATGTATTGCACAGACAATGGCCTATTGGTGATGGATGCTTCCTTTGCATTCGCTGTTGGTACTACTAGTGCTTATTTACAGCATTCCCATTTTTTTTTTGGAGGGGGGGGGTCTGTTTTTTGATATGTTGCAGTTGTGTCCATATGAAACGACATATCCCACATCACTAGTATAGCACAGTGGTGAAGACAAAACAGATTCCTTCTGTACAAAGATCAGGCATTCGTTAATATCAGCCTAGAGTGCTGACTTGTGCTAGAGCTGTGGTGCAAATAGCGCATCTTGCTACGTACCAATATATCTCCATTAATAGCTGGGAACAAATTTCTATTCATGCAAGTGTCTGTTTCAATACAAGCATTGCATTTACATCTGTTTGTTCCGTTATGTACGTATCTTTAAATTTTATTTACTGAGCTAATAAAGGACACTTTTTGGCCACATCTAGGACCAAATGGTTCTACATTTGTAATGTAGACATTGGCATGGTAAACATATTTGGGCTTTCTCATTGAACTAAAAATCACCTTTCTGCAGCTTTATACAGAGTTTGGGGGATAACGTCCAAGTAGTAGTTTGCATGTGGTGAACCATAACTTTCTATTATATTGGTGTTGAATCTCTGTTTTGCATTCTGTCAACTGAATGCCCACATTTTCTTAGATAGTACCACATTACACCTAGTAAGACATTTTGACTGCGAGTGTCTTGTATTTGTATAAGTATCTAAATTGCTTTTTAAATTTATGAAGGGACTATCCATTCCTAAGGGTGGTGGGGATTTACTGCGAAGGTAAGAGGAAAAATTATCAAGTCTGTCAGCCAGGCTTAAAAAAGTACCTGTGGTAGTTAAGTTCACAGGTATATAATGGACTGTTTTACTGTTAATGGCCATTTTATTGGTACATGCATTAGCTCTGCCTTTAAACATTTGGGTTTTTACATCTCCACCATTACTCTTCAGACTGCTAGTGGTATGTGAAAACTGTCATGATGATTAAAGAAACATTACAGTATGTTGGGTTCTGTTTTCACAAGCAAATCTTTTTATGGTAGGGAGACGAAACTGGTCTAAGATGTTTCGTTGTTGGCATGCTGCTGTTAATGTCAAACCATGCAGTTTGCATACTGGCAATCTGAATGATTTTAAAGATTCCAAAATTATAGAAGTAGTAGTGTATTGCATCCTCCCTTTTATGCAAAGTAATATCACTGTGTAGGAAATTGTAGTGGTCATAAATTCACACTGAGCTTAGTTTGTTTGTGTCTTTCGGCTTTTCCCGGTTAGGGGTCACCACAGCGGAACTCCGGTCTGCTAATGATTGGCAGTTGATTTTTTTACGTACCGGCTTGCCAGGCCTGACGCACAACCTTCAACGAAGGTATGCCCATTCACGCATGTCTCCACGCAGAAGACACTCTAGCTGAGAATCGAACCGGACAGCGTCTTACTGTGAGGCGACGCTACCGCAGCACCACCACTGAGCTTAGTACTTCTGCATTTATTTTCATCTGATGTTTTCTGTATAGACCTGCATACATGGGGACAGCTGTTGCTGTATTAAGCTGGTATTCTGAGCTGTCTTTCATATCTGGAAAACTGTGCTGATGGGACTCCATATATAATGTGTGGTACTTGTAGTTAACGATTTAGAATCTTGCCTTCTAATAAACTCTAGTTGCTGTTTCTCAGTATCTCTGTGGGGACAGTCATATGGCAGTCTGTCTGAATGACTTTACAAACTTTGAAGTGTTGCAGTGTGTCTTGATGTCCCTCAGTCATTTTTAAGCCTACATTTGTCTTCAAGTCTTTTCTTGCTTTCGCTTTGCCCTTTACCATATGAAGTCAAATTATGGCTGCCATATGAAGTCTTTTTATAACAAATTATGGCTGCTCATGTTTACTTAACACTGCTTCTTTAAATTGTTTCCTTTATTCTCTCAAATCGGAGAGCATTGTCCGCTTCCAGCAGTTCTTTAGTGGGAAGGCCTAAGCAAGTTTGAAACTATTAATCTTGTATATGGAATAAATTATAAGGGATCTCATTCGGTCGGCAGTGAGATGCATGGTATACAGTCTGTGTATGCTTGGGATTACGGTAACTAAGAGTTGCCCATATGCTTTGTGGCTGTATAGGGTTACTCTGATTGCTTTTTTAATATGTTGAAGGCTTTGTAAGGATTCCTTTTAATCTACAGTCAGTAAATAGCTGACAAAGTTATTAGTAATACCTCTTTTATATGTAGGGGTATAATGTCTTCATTCAGGTCATTGTTGCCCCTCTTTTCTGTTGTAAAAGTGGGTAAGTGCACCTTTTTTTGAGGTCAGTTGGCTGATGCTAAGATCCAACCGCATTTCTCACAGGAGTTCACTGCCTGTGTGTTTTTTTTCTGTACTAGCAGTGGAACGGTGTGTGTGTGTGGGGTCCCCACCCTTTAGTTTTGTAGCAGTGTGGTCCAGTATGAGAACACAACAGTGCTTGGTTAATTACTCCGCCAAAAGGCTTGAGTGCTCAGTGCTAGCTTACTGTGCCCTATTATTGGATTTCTCAAACTGCTAACATCTTTACTTGTAATATGTTAACAAATTAGGTTGTGTGTGTGTAATAATGTCGATGAAAAATATTGTGTATTTTTGCCAGTAAAACATATGGCTCCCTTGTAGTTCAAAGTAAAATTTCTGCCTTTTTTCAACGTGCCCTGTATGTGCTGTTTTGAACTCTGAATCAGTGTTCATACTTGGCCAACGAGTGCTTAATATACAAACTTAAGGAAAGGCATCTGAATATGCTTACTTGCTTTGCACTAGTGCCAAAAGTCCAATGGGGTGTTGCAAGTGTGACAGAAAATTGTTAACAAAGTCCGTCACTTCCCCTGTAGTATTTTATCATGGGGAAGTACTTATTCCAATCAAGTGGCAAGTGCTTAACCAAGTGAAATAGAGAAGCTGACCTTCCCCCATGTCCTCACTATTGCGTATCTTCTGCCAACTTTAAGTCAGCACTTATTTTTTTTTTTTTTTTTTCCCTCAAGTTTACTATACCTGCTGACTGTGACTGGCGTTCTGCGGTGTTAACCTGAAATATGAAATGCACACTGATTATGCAGTTGGTCCTTAATGTGCACACTTTTTTTGCTGTTAGGATGGAATTGGTCTTGAGCTGTTCTCTCAAGTCATGGTCATTACATCTGACAGTATTGATTGAAGTACTTTTTGTTTTGTCCATATCTGAGTTGAGCAGGATCAGAACCTTTTGTCTAGCACAAATTTTCACATTGAATATATGATGGCTCCTTTAAGCCAAGGAAGACTTTCTACCTTGCCATCATCTAGAATCAAATATTTAATTTCATACTAGAGTAGCAACCAGAAGGTGGTTGTGGGTTCTGCTGTGAGCCCTTCTAGAGGAAGCGCAAATAATTTATGTGCTGCTGTTCAGACTTCCAGAGTGCAAGCCTAGCCATAACAATTCCCTGGAATTTTTTTCCCCACAATATTTACTTCTCTGGGCCCCTGTCTAGCAGGGTGACTGACATGATCCCCGGGGTGAATTTCCCATCTCCCATCCAATCATCAAGGTTCCTTTTGAAAAGGGCCAATGAGGTGCTCTGCTTGACATGTATGGGGAGTCTCTGGGTTTGGAACCTATCCCTCCAGCATGTTTTGTTCATTGTGATAAGGTTTAGATCCCTGGAGCGTGTGGCTCTGAGGGATTGGGATTTCTTTAAGTGGAGCATATCCAACAGCTCAGGGTTTGACATGGCCTTGTATGTTAAGCAGAGATTGCCTCTGAGTAGACGATATGCCACAGAGTATAGCTGGAGTTTTTTTTTAGACGGTCAGCATATGGCATCTGCTTTAGGCCTGTGATTCTTTTAGTGAGGTATTTCTGTAGCTTTTCCAGCTGTTGCAGATGTCTTGTGAGGTACATACCAAATGGGGCATTATACTCTATGGGTCTAATGAGGGATGAGTATAGTGGGACAATTATCTCCTTTTTTTTGGATGAGAAGTCCTTAGTGATGAGGCGTGCCATGTAGATTGTCCCTAAGTCTCTCATCACACTTTCGATGTTTAGTGTCCTGCCACCTATGTGGTAGTTCATGGGTACATGTTTATTTCCAAAGGGGATGACTATACATTTCTTGGCATTAAGCTTGAGCCCATGGCTCTGGCACCATGCATCTGTTTCTGTAAGGCCCTTTTGTAGAATATCCACATTATTTAGGGATTCAATAATGGCTCCCAGTTTGCAGTCATCTGCAAACTTTGTTAGCCAGAGTCCCTTAATGTTGGCCTGTACTTCAGAGAAGTAGATGCCAAACAAGAGTGGTCCCAGGACTGAACCATGAGGTACTCCACTTGTCACTTGTCTGGAACTGGATTTGGAGTCTGCTACTTTTACAGTCTGGGTTCTGTCAGTAAGCCATTTGGCAACCCATCGAGTGACGTAGGGATTTATGCCCAGCTTAGTAAGTTTATCTATGATTCCAGAGTGGGGGATGGTGTCTAAGGCCTTGGCGAGGTCCAGATAGGCTGTGTGGACCTCCTTACCCTCGTCCACAGCTCTGGAGACTGATTCGAAGAAGTCAGTCAGATTCAGGAGACGAGATCGGCCCTTCACAAACCCAAACTGGGTGGGGTCCAGTGTCTGGAGGTTGCCAATGTCTTCGTTTACAAGTTCCATGATAATGTGTTCCATGCCCTTGCAGATCAGGCTTGTCAGACTGATGGGACGGTAGTTCCCAGGATCCAAGGTGGATCCTCCCCTTGTGCAGCGGGATAACTAGCTGTGCGCCACTCGGTGGGCACGAAGTCTGAGGTGAGGCTATGATTAAACATGACACTTAAGTGGGGTGCCAGTTCATTTTGTAGTTCATGTAGTACGCAGCCTGGGATGTCATCTGGTCCCATGGATGCTGTATTCTTAGCTTTGGAGAGTGCTGTTTCTACCTGTGTGGCTGTGATTATCAGAATTTGGCAATCTTGTGGTATTGAGAGGGGCCCTTTAGGGGGTGAGAGGGGAGTGAAGTTGGCACTAAATCTATCTGCCAGGATATTGGCAATATCCTTGGGATCAGTATATTTAATGCCATTCTGTTTAGTTCAGAGCAGATCTGAGCATTGCCATTTAGATTCTTGACATAACTATAGAATGCCTTGTGGTTGTCTTTGGAATCTTTGGCAATTTTATTTTCGTAACTAACTTTTGCGGATTTTTATGAGGGATCTCCGCTTCTTACTGAGGCTGGTGAGGGAGTTTTTTGCATCCTGGGATTTTCCTCTTTTCTGCAACAGTTTCTTCCTTCTGTTGTATAGTTTGTTTTATAGCAGAGGACCACCAGATTGGCTTCCTTTTTTTGGAGAAGAGCATCTTGGTTCTATTTGGGATGGCACGATTCATGCACGAGTGGATGTGCTCATACAGTGCCTTAGTGTAGGATTCTGCAGTCGAACTTCCAGATCCTGTCTGCGTGGGTGTTGTGAAGTTTGTCACTTCTGACTTCAGTAGCATGAAGTTGGCTTTGGAGAAGTTTTTGAGGTTTCCTTACTGGGGGGTGGGATGTGGATGTCAAGGGTGATTTGCTTTTGGTCAGACCTGACCAGTGAGGGGGTGACCACTGGTGTGGAGCATCTTATCTCCCATGTTGGTAATGACCAGGTCTAGGATATTGGAGCCCCTGTTAGGACAATGGATTAGTTGATCCAGGGCGTTGGAATTTATGAATTCCAAGAACCGTTGGGAAAAGGAGTTAAGTACCAGAGTAGTTTTCCCAATTGATGGCAGAGTAGTTGAAATCACCTAGTATTAGGGTGTTTGGTTGTATCTTAATATTTTCCAGTATGTTTAGGAAGGTGTGGTGAGAATCTTGGGGTATGGTGCGGGATCTGTAGCAAGCTACAATTTGGATTGTAGTTTTACCTAGTGTTAGTTGCACCTGGAGAATTTCAGATGCATGTTGTTGGGCAACTAGCGTGGAGGTGTGAATATCCTTGGTGAATATGGACACTTCTCCACCTTTAGTGTTTCGGTCTTGGTTTTGTGGCCGAAAAGTGTGGTAAGAATTGTAGCCTGGTATTGCATGGGTGCTCTCTGGAGCCTTGAACCAGGTCTCAGTCACTGCACAGATATCTATATTCTCCATTTTTAGGAGTGCCTCGAGAGTGCATTTTGAGATTTAGACTTCTAGCATTGAGTAGCATTACCTTCAGATTTTGCATGCTTGTATCTGTTACGGTGGTGGTTTTATCCTTTGAACCTTGCCTAAAAAAGGCATTATAGGGGTGGCAAGAGCTTTAGCCAGTAACCTGAATCCCAGGGGTGACGGGTACAGACAATCTCTGGCAAAGCATTGTGGTTTTTCGATCATGTCTTCCCAGGCAGACAAATACTGGATCCCCTTTGAATGACACCAGAAGCTTAGCCAATTGTTGAAGTCTATCATTTTGTCCTTTTACTGTGGTATCATTCTGGGCGAAGGCAGGGTGCTACTCAGGGCTAGGGTCATACCTGCCTGGGTCACATGATCAAAGAGCTCTTCCATGTCTCTCTTCATGTAGTCCAGGGAGGTACGTCTCAAGTCATTTACTCCAGCATGGACAATGACAGAGTCGTATTTGTACTTGTTGTGGAGTGACTTGAGTGCATGCGTTATGTGGCGGATCCTGGCACCCGACAGGCAGCTGACTGTAATTTTCTCCTTGTTCAGCCTGGTGAGTGGGACATCAGTGTGCCTGACTATAGTCACCTATGACTAAAGTGTTGGGTACATTGTCTTGCCTTGGGGGCTGTTGGGTGGCACACTGGTGTTGTGAGCTGTGTCATCTTGGTTGTGACTGGTGTTTGTTTGCATTTCGGCTTCAGAGGTCCTTGTTGCTTGGGCAGGTTAATGTTAAGGGCCTCCGCATATGTGGGTTTAGTGTTGCTATGTGTGGGAGTTGATGGTGTGGGATTTGAAGGGCTAGGAGTTGCTAGAGGTGTAATGCAGGTGTTGGCCTTCTCCACTTGACTGTCTAGCACAGTCTTGACCAGAGAGAGCTTTGCTTCCAGTTTGGCTATGTAAGTGCATCTCTCGCAGGTTGTAGTGTTGGGTGGTAGGAGGAGAGGATTGTCTGTGTACATGAGGCAGTTGCCGCATTGCCCCAATATGCCCAGATTCACCAGGTGGACAAGAGAAACCACCGGAAGCTGACCCTTGGCCATGCCTGTTTAGGTGCTTTTTTGTAAGGTTTAAGAGCTGTTTTCCCTTACTTTTGCAAGGTACGTTGCAATTGTAGGCCGTTTAGTGCCTATGATTAATTTCTCCTTGTTTACAAGGAGAGCTGAGTGCTTGTATCGGGTTCAGGCTTCCTAGTGCTTTACAGCACATGCTAGTCACAGGGGTTCAGATTTTAGTGCTACTACTGAGAAACCTGCTAGTTTTAAGGGAAAATTTTGAAGAGCAGATTTTCTGGCACCTGGAATAGTTTAATTGTAGCCTCATAGTGCTGCACTATGTGAAAAATGTGCAAACACACGTTTTTAAGCCAGAAAGTTGAAAGGGATAGAAATCAGCCCAAAAATGCTAATAAAATTACAATTTCAGAGCTGGAAACCACTCCGCTAGTGTTAGGCAGTACAATGCTCACCAGTCCCACTGGTAGGCAGTAGGACTTCCCTCTGCCACAGCAAGGTCTTTATAGCTCTGAGCACAGAAAATAAAGTTGAAACAAGCAAGGTCTGGGATATGGACTGGCTAGAAAAGGTGGGAAATGACCAAACAAGATAGCGTGTGTTTTTTTTTTTTTTGTTGTTGAAACAGGCTAAACAATGCAATAATACAGTAAATAAACAAATAAAAGTCTAACTCACTTGTGTGTAGTCCTAAACAGTAAATGCAATTAAAACTCTCCAAAATTAGCAATTTAGAACTTTTTTTAAATGAAGCAAGGCAAGTGCACAACTGAAAAATGATTTTAAGTGGCAGTAATACAGCAGAATAAGTAGCTAGTCTACATATACAGAGATGTCTATATCTATCTATCTTTCTTTCTTTCTTTCTTTCTTTCTTTCTAGCTAAAACACACAAACCCTTCAGATGCCGTGCAGCCAAGACTACTTGAGTTGTAGCAATAATAAGGCAATTACAGTTATAATAAATACTGTATATTTCCAAAATGTTTGAGGCACAGTCAGAACATAAGGAAATTCAGGCAAAAATGTTTTTTTTGAAAGGGGGGGGGGGAGGAGAAACAGAAGGCCTTATCAAATGGTCTCTCTGTATTGGGTAGAATGAGCTAATGACACTAGACTGGGAGGAGTGTCCCAGATCAGATTTACAGTAGGGGCGGGCAACTGCAAAGCCACCAAGTATAACACAAGACACTAACAGGGAGGGTGGGTGGATGGGGACACTAAAGCTATTAGGCTACAAAGCACTAGAGAAAGCCACAAAATGAAAGTTTTTAAACATAAAAAGATTTGTAAAGGTACAGAATGCTTTAACTGCAAACAGATCAGTTACCCATGCCGATTTACAATAAAAGTGCTATATATAAATTGCTTGAAACTGTATAAATCGGGGGAAAAAAAAACAGGGTACTTGTATATCTCCGCTAAGAGTCCACACCTCTCATCCACTCTGCTCAGTGTGTATAGACAGAAACTCTCCCAAAGTTGGGGCTTAAATACCAGAACAACTTTTTTACAAAAAAAGAACCAGCCCCCACTAGCCTGCAGCTATTAGCCTACAAAGCACTAGAGAAAGCCACAAAATGAAAGTTTTTAATATCTTGACTGTGCAGTAGTATGAAATGAAGATGGAGCACTCCATCTCGGTGCATGTCCCTCCAGCTGTCTGCAGAACTGACCAGAGGACTTGTCTTTACTGGTATCTCAGCTGTTCTTTTCCCATCTCTCTCCTACTTGTGTGCTACCTATCTTGCTCAGAATGAACTGCATGCCTTGAACATAATTTGGAGAGGCAGGAAGAAGACTTGCACAGAGGGACTGAGGTGGTATTGGGAGTCTTTAAATTGTTTTATGCACCAAATTTGTATTTTAAGTACTACAGTCACTCTGCCATGTTTGCTGGAAACCTGCACATCAGGGTACTTGTCATTTCCACCCCAGTTATGAATATGAAATGGTCACTTTTTCATGTGACTGCGGATTATTTCCAGTGCACCCTGACTATATAAAGAGAACATGGAGCTTTGAGTATGTCGAGTGGTATCCTGCTGTTACTGAGGATGATGCCACAATGTAAGCAAAAGATTGACTCCAGTAATTGCTGTTTGCTTTCTAAGTGGGCCCCCATGGAGGTAGGTGGAAAACTGTCTGCTTTGCTGGTGATGGCCTGTACCAGTCTCCTTGGGTCTTTTACTGGTTAAGGAAGTAGATATCCGCTTACCTGGTATGAATTTGTATTTAGTAGATTAGCTCATGTCTGTGTAGTACTGCTCAGTAGTAGGACCATAAAATGAGAAAATGCCCCCCTTAAAGCTTTCGTAACTCTGAAAAAAACGTAGATAATGGTGGTGTCCCTGAAACTCCATTCTAGTACAGTGATGGCGCTTCTTTGGTTACTGGCTTTTCTACCTAGAATACTGTCCTGCAAGTGATAACATTAACTCTGCCTTCTAATACATCTTGACCAGTTGCAGAACCTGATCAGTGATGCTTAAAAATCATAAAGTATAGAGTAGATTCCTTATAATTTAACCCAGGTTCTTTCCTTCCTTCCTTCCTTCTTTCTAGGGGGTTTTAAACTGGCACTCCCAACACCTTTACAGATAAATATGGTTAGCACTTCCTCAAACAAATGCATCCTGTCACTAGAGGCACAAACATACCTGGTCTTGTTTCCAACTGAAAATCTACAAAATATCCAGTTTGGGAAATGTCTACCACATAAATGATCACTCACTTGTAAAATATTAGTGACCTAGTCACCTTCATGGCTAATCCCTTTTGACTGTCTTGTATCCACTTTTGCTAGGAAGGCTTTGTACCTTACCCAACTGATTACTGAGGGCATCTCCTTTCAGTAAAGAGGTCCTCCTTCCCTTCTTGTTCCTGTTCAGGTCCCCACAGTGTTCTGTTTGGTCTGGAATTTGCTTACTTTGTAACCAGACAGTTTGACTGTGCCTGGACTGCAGGTTGTAAATGACACAATCTGTAGCTTGAACTACTGAATATCCACAAGAGCAGTGGTAAGGCATACAAGGGCAAAGGATCTGTATGTATTAAAAATATAGAACTTGTTGACATGCCTGATCCCTTCCCAAAGAGTTCCCCCACCTTTATATCCCTATGTCTTTTAATCTGACACACAAATGGCAGAGGAAGTACCTCAAGCCTACCGAATGGTTGGCTCTACCAGTAGGACAGCAGTGGCTAGGCTCCAAAATCTTCAGTCTTTTGAGTAGCAGCAACTTGAGAACTGTAAGCCTGTGTGCATTTGTATTGCTGTTGTATTGTCTAGCACTATAGCACTTGTTTTAGCTTGACTTCACTAACTGTCTCATGGAGATCTCTGATTTTACTTATGTTTTTAATTGAATGTCAAAGTGTAATTTCCTTTAACATAATTTACATGTTACTGGTTAACTGCCATTTGCCTAGTGTTCCCTAACTCGTATTTTTTTTTTCTTTCCCTAGGTATGCCGGGCATACTCTTGTGCAACACAATCCGTAGTATCCAACACTTTGCGAAGTCCTTTGGTTAAACAAACAAGTGTCTGTAATGGTGCATTAAGCAGCTTTGCCAGCCAGACGCATCCTTTCAGCACTAGTAAGTAGTCTGTTTATTGGATGCTGCACAGCGATGTCTGTATTTGCTTCATCACTTTGTGCTGTGTGCCGTGGATAGATGCAAATGTAGTCTGATCTTTAACCATTTGGGAGATGTACAACTTTTTTTGTTGCTACAGAGTTTCCGTCTCTCCCTTCACCACACGCATGCGCATAACATCTTTCAGCATATTTTATTGTAGTCTGCTTGCTTACCTCTACCATTTTCATCAGAAATGTAGGTTGCTATTTTGATATGGCATTTAGTAAAAATTAAATTTAAAAATGTGTTGTGCTGTTTTGCCCAGAAGTCTTAATTTGCTTTCATACAAGTCTTAAGTAGCTGCTAGGATTGAAGCATCAGTGCTTAAGATCGTATGGTGCATAAAAACACTAAGCTGCCAGGGCTTGTCCATTGCCACAGGACTCTTGTACCTGCTGCCTCTCCATTTTTCTTTCTGCAAAATATCATCTGGTGTGGTGCAAATGGACTCCATTCTGCAGTGAAGAATTTTCTTTGGGTGAGATTTGTAATGCTTTACTGAGACTTTTTTCTTCCTGAAGCTTTTTGGATGGGGTGGAGCTAGCTTCTCTTATAACTGCTGCCACTGTTGTCACGGTATGGACAGATGCAATGTATTTGGGTTGCTTAGATATTAAAGCATGAGACCCAGTCATGTTTGAATATCTGTTAAAGTTGATGCACTGGTGAATCGCATTGTAAAAAACATTTCATATCTTGGACAGCCTTATGATCCTTCGGGTACTTCAGACATTGGAGAGGGGTCATCCCCACCCCCTACCTTTTTCAAAAGCACAATTAATCTGATACATGGCAAAAACGCCAATATCACAACTTGTATGCATTTATTTGTGACCAGAGTGCTTCTGTCAAGCCTAAATTACTTCTCATTGTGATAAATTTATGAAGCTGTAGAGCATTTGTAATACAAAACTGTTCAGCATTCCCAGTGTTGCAGTAGCCTTTATGGTGTATGGATTGTCTTGCCCAAATCTGGCCAGCTTCCAAAAGCTCTGGCTCCCTTCTAAACTTCAGTCTGACTGCAAATTGAATAGCTGTGTAGAGAGAAAAACAGAAGTCAGAGTAGAAAATCATTAGTTCATAGTTTTTGCTCTGCGAACCCTCCAAGATGTTTCTTCACAAGTGCAGCAGCTGGCACTTCAACTTTCTTTTACTGGCATATAATTCCCCTTTGGGAAAACCCTTTTACACAGAACAGTTTGTGGGGGAAAAAATCAGTTCTGACCCTTAAAGAAACTTTCACATATATATATTTTTTTCATTCGTTTATCGGAAGTTTCCTTTTGGGGCCACTGTTTTGTTTTTTTTGTTTTTTTTAGTTTTTGCTAATTTTGAGATCTTATTTTGTCGTGAAATCTGCTGCTTATGTAAATTTATATATTTTTAATTTGCTTTTGAAGTTGTGTGGGGAAGTATTTTTCATTTGGTCAGTGAACTTTAAGGGGAAAAATTTGCCTACCACTATTTTCTGTCAGATTAAATCTTATTTTAAAGAGGTTTCTGCCAGGATTATTGTGTACTGCTTATGCATTAGTGTTTTTCTTTTTCTTGTGTGTAAGAAAGGAAATCCGTTTGTGCAAACGGTGTGACAGCGTGCTTATTCTAGCATTATAGGGCATATCTATAGCGTCCTCTTTGGTCACAGCGTGGATACTTGCCCCACTTTTACTGGTCTGCAGTCTTTTTTTTTTTTTTTTTTTTCTTCTTCTTCTTCGCAAAAAAACAACTTGGCAGTGAATCCTTGCCAACTCCATGGGCTCATTTTCCAATTCAGCCAATGTTTGGTGACTCTGTAGTAACCAGTAATAGTTCCCAGGTAAGTCACTTATCCTGTCCAGGTTCCTCAGGTGTAGCCCTTTCCGCCACTCTCTTCAGTTGTTCCACTGTCTGTTGTGGGCAGGGGAGAACCATTTTTTTCTGGGGCAGGGAGACGTTCTGGGGGGTACTGCAGGATGTGTGTGAGGGGAAGAGACTACCTGATATTTCAGCTCAGTCAGTCACTTTGGATTCCTATAACAAAAAAAAGTTAAACATTTTTATTACTGTACTTGGTATCTGTGAGAGAGCAGGATTTTTTAATCTTGTACTAAAATTTAGTTTGTTCTGGTGCACTGAATACAGTAACTGTAAATCTTGCAAGTCCAAAAAAAAATTACAGTGGAAGGCATGTCAGATGAGTCGGACACAAGACTGGATTTATTCTCCTGCAAATTCTTCAATCCAAAACTGTAAGTGAAACAGGGTCCTCATGTCTGTCTGGAGGAATTTTCTGTTTCTCAGGTTTTTGTCAGTATGAATGAGGCATATGTAGGGGAACATGCATGTTCCCCTGTATTGAGGAAGATGTGACATTTTGTCTCATTCTGTGTTCTCCTGCTACTGCCAGTCAAGGAGGTGGTTGATCAGTACTGCCTGTAACCATCTCTATTCTCACAGTTCAGTTCCCGATGATGCAGATAGTTGAGCATTGTTAAGCCTAATTGGTACTAGACTTCTATCCACAGGTATGATCCTGCAGCAGTCTTAACACCTAAACCAGCAGGTAACAACCTCCAAGGATCATTCAATTCTTACCCCTGCAGTTTAGGAAGAGAATGTGTTCTTCCACTTCATAGGCTTTAACTAGTGGAAAATTCTACTTTTGCATAGAAGTGAAGAAATCAGTCTACTCCCCCCTCTGAAGGTAGTGCCTGTGTTTCTAATGTGTCAAGTATCTAAACATGATTTTGGTAATGTATATGACTGTGCAGATACTGTCTTGGACATCTGCTTCTGTTTTGAGGAAGTATGCCTGGGTATGTAACTAAAACCTTTTTGAAATGGTTTGAACTTTGGAATTCGGCTTTCCATAATGAGGTTTTTATGAGGACCGTACACTTCTTAGGGCCGCCAAACAATCCAGTAAAGGAGGGAGAATTACTTGAGGAATTTCAGTTGTCAGGCCTCCCCCTTACAAATCCTCCACATCCTGTCTTTCAAGCCTAAGAAATTGAATAAGCAATCCCTGCCTTCTCATGCCAAACATGGAATCTGTATGAGATGGCATGAGGTAACAAATCAAAAACAAGGTGATCTTTGTCTAATAAAGGACAGTCAGCCTTTTCAGAATGACTTCTCCTTTTGTCCAAACAGCTGGCTCTGTACAGTGCCCTTTGGCAACGGTTTGTGACTGAGTGAATGTTTGTTTCAGGAGGGATATGGTTGGCACTGGATGCAAAGCCTTCCACAGGAGTGTTCTCTTCCTCTAAACCAAGCAGAATATTTTTCTCTGGTTCTTACTCCTTTGCTCCCCCTGGAATAGAAGTACGGCTCTAGGGCTCGGTGTTTCTGTTGCGTCTTTTTGGGGAGACATTCTAGATCCACAGATTGATTTAAGAAAAAAATCCCCCCTCTCTAGATATTGACCCTGCAGAGTCTGTTGCCTCTCATTTCCCAGGGAAACATGGTAACATTGGACCTAATGTATGCATTCCATTATATTATTGTCACTGAAGACTTTCCCATTCTATTGTCTCTGGGTCACACAGTCCATTCTCTGCATTACCCTTTGCACCATTTTCTACCCAGAGTATGTTTTCTTTTCAAACTTCCTATCTCCAGTCATTCAGTGCAAACTGGCACTCCTCCCTCCCTCCCTCCTCTACCCCATTTAGATGTTTTTACATAGTCTTGTCAAGTCAAGACAGAGAAGCCCATTTCCATATAAGCTTTCAGAATTCCTCCTTGACTCAGTCATACAAGACCGTCTTGTATACGGTCTTGCAAATGCAGTATGATTAGTGTTTTTTGTCAGGTAATCTTCCTGAGATTTAAGTTTCCCGCTACAGCAAAGTGTTTCTCAGGATTGTGGGATTCATGGCTTCTCTGTTTCTCATTCCACTCGCAAGGGTGCACGTGAAGATTTTAAGGTCATCTACAAGAGATTCGCTACCTGCATCTTTTAGATTTTTCAGATACTTTTTTGGTCTTTAAAGGAACTGCACTGGTAGCAACTATTTAAAACTACCAAATAAAGGTTTCCCTTTTTCTCCTCCATCTCCAACTCTCTAGATTCTTCAGATTGTGTTTGGGGAGCAAGTTTGAGGGGGGGGGGTAAAGGTGCAAGGCTTGTGGAATTCTACAGATAAACCAAAGCATATACATTGAGGTGTGGACAGTGACCAATGCCTTTTAATCCCTTTTATCTGTGGTCCTCTAGGACCTCTCCAGATTTCAGATCGTAATGCAGTGAATGTGGTACATGTAATAACAAGGGGATACAAGATTGTACCCTTTGTGCAGGCTGGCTATGTTTGTTTGGGAGCTGGCTCTTCAGCACTGTTTTAACCTGCCAAGCATCTTGCTTTAACATTCCTGCAAAAGATAGTGGCAAATAGGTTGAGCAGGGCCAGGACAGACCCTCTCAAATGGAAATTGAGTGAGGGGAGTCTTCCAGCAATTTTCAAAATGGGCAGATCAAAAGATGCTTTTTTCATTCCTTTTACATAAGAATGTTTGACACGCTGTACATTTCCACCCTTTTAACTTGTAACCATGGTAAACATTGTGGTGACCTTTTTGGTCCAGGCAACATTGGTTCTTTTTTTTTTTTTTATGGAATTGGCAAAAGACCTTTACCACAAGCTTCCTCACTGTGCAGATTTGCTCACACGAGACTGGGAGTTATATACACCATTTTAAAGTATCATTTTATCTGCCTGGATGTTACAATTCTGATACCTTTTTAGGCACCTCTTGTTGGAGATTACAGCAGGTACTAAAGGAGATAAATTCTGTTACTGGAAAGTCTCTATTTTGACATGTGGAAGAACTTGTTTTTATAGTCTCTGCTTACCCAATGACCAGGGCCTTATCTAGGATTATGTACCACTGGTGCTGAAATATGTGCATTGCTCACCTCTGGCCTTTCATACTCTTCTTTTCAAGATGGTTTTCACAACCATAACTACCTCTGCCCCCTCCAACCTTTTCAGGTGTAGTGTGCATCCACTACAGTCCAAAATTGTACAGCTTTGCTAGAAGCCTTTGGCATCTTCAGTCTTCCAAACTTAAAGCCCAAAGTGTATGCTGTATCTGTAGCTGAACCTTGTGGAAGGGATGTGCCCAGGTTTGGGAAAATTTGTGTATTATACTGTGTCAGCCTCGAGGACTAGTGTCTCTTCCCCATAATGTATTAAACTGTTTGCAGAATAGTCTGTGGGCATTTACTTCTCTGGCCTGGCAGATGCCGTCAGAACACTTCATCCATTGCATTGGAACACCCAGACATTGTAGACTTGGTCCCTAGGAATGTGGATTTAAATAGACTAATGAAGAGTGATAAGTGTGGGTAGGAACATCAAAGCAGGACCTCAGGGCCTCTTCTGCTGTCTTGAGGAAAACTCCTCTTTTTGATGTATAGCCAAGTGGGTTGGTGGTATGGTTAGTGTTTTACTTTACAGACACAAGGTAGAGTTTGATTCTCAAATTGGGGAGCTTGGTTAGGATTAAAAAGGCCCCCTGGAGTTTAGTATTGTAATCACCTATGAGATGCCCTATCCACATGAAGCAGAGTTCATCTCTAACACCGTTTTAAAAGTAACATTGACCAGTGGATGGGGGGATCTGAAATTCACCCCTGATAGAGGCAGACAGTAATGCCCAAAGTAACATACCCCCTCCCAGTAAATGCCCATGATGTGTAAGGCCACAGTTGGGTTGGATTGCATGCACTTCTCTCCCTTACAGGAATGTCATTTTTTTTTGTTTTTTTTTTCCCCCTCTCCACATTTTTGTGATGGCACTGAGCTGTTTTGATGCATACTTGAATTATGGACAGAATCTACCCTGAGGTGAATAGGGTCTCTGAAGGCTTCCTAAGAGACTCTTAACTAAGGTGCAGGTGTTCACTTCCTTTAGGGTGAGCAACCTTATGGCCCATATTACAGAGTACCTTAGAACGTGCAGCTAGATCAGCAGGATCTGGAATTGGGCACCTGTCTTCTTGGCTTCAGCTCATGATGGTCAATGATGCCTGTTTAGGCCTCTTATAGCCACTGTTTAAGGGCATCTTGTATGTTTTTGAAATTGCTAATGATCTGAAGGGAATGAAAACATGACCTCAGCTAACTGCATTTGCAAGATTCCATCCTTCATGGCGTTTTTGCTGTAATCTACAGAAATTAATTGAAGGGTTGGTCCACTACTACTTAGAACACCAACAAGTTGTCACTACATCCTGGTAGCCTTCCTTGTTTGGATTCCAACAAGGGCATTGCACCATGGATAGTAGGCCTGCCCCCCCCCCCCCAAGGTGGCTACAGGCTCCTTTTTGGTGGGTGACTCCTCACTTTGGAGGAAGGTTTCCCTTCTTGTCTCTACTGGCTCAAAATAACCAATGAGGAATGGGCAAGGCAGTCGATGAATGGGGGATATCAGTTACACTTGATCCTGCCCTCAGGTTGTTCATGAAATGCATTTGCATGTCATATTGGTAGCAGATTTTCCTGTCAAATTGGAAAACGACAGGATTGCATTGCGCTGACTTCTAATAGCAACTTCCAAAGCAAACTTTTTCTGCTTCACATGTTCGTTCCGTGGGGCAAGTTTTGCAAAATTCTGTCAGTCACCTTGTCTTCTGACTTTCCCTTTCCATGGACACTAGGACTTCTCCAGGTATTGTTGACACTCGAAATGATCCAAAGCAAATCTAGGAAGCAGAGTAAATTTGCTGCTGATGCAACAATGTCCCACAATTAGTTTCTCTGGGTAATAAGTGTGGTGACTTCTGTTGTGTTGGTGCTGCATTAAAGATTCCACATGGCGCTGCTTCTGGGTTATAGCAATCTGTTGGATGCCATTTTCAAGTTGTCCAGTATCTGCAGAATGCAGTGGCACAAGCCTGTGAAGACTACCTTTGCCATGAGTAGTCTACTAACCACTGAAGCAAATGTTCCCACCCTTATGAGGGGACATTCTGCGGATCAGTTTCAGTGTAAGGTATGTGGACAAACTGAGTTTCCGTTTGTAGATCAGATTAAAGCATTACTTCTCTTCTTGTTGGCCTTTCACTGCCTCTTAACCTAAGGTCTGTCCATTCTGTCAGTTATACTAAGACCACTGTCATGATTATTAACAGACAGGGAGGATTTCAGATCTTTGTCTTGTACAGAAAGGCAATGAGAGGCTGAATTCTACTATGAAGAGTAGATGCTGTGCAATGGTCTGGAAGTTCTGTACAGAGTGAGAAAGATTCCCTGAAAATAGGGGGCACCATTTGCAACTTTTTTTTTTTTTTTATCCCAGGCTGTGTCCAAGTGTGTCAAGTATTTTCTACTTCCTGTTTGATTTAGGCTGTTGGCATGAAGCCCTGGCATTTAGGATCCTCTGCACTTTCCCATAGTTTTTTTTTTTTTTTTTTTGTTTAAACTAGGATAATTTTACTCCACACCAATCAGGCTTCTTGGGCTGCAGCCCTCCCCTCAGCCCATCTTCTCAAAAGATCTAGACCACATAAATGTGCAAAGATAATTGGCTGCTGAATGTGATCCCAATCCCTTTTCAGCCCATTCCAGCTTCAGTACTGTGGAATATATAATGTATCTGGTTTCCCTTAATATGTGCAAGGCCTTTCATAGAGCACTTTCTCACGAGACCCATCATTGGGATAAGTTTGCTTACTATTATTATTCTTGCATGACTTTTGCAGGAAGTCTTGCATGCTGGAAGACCTTGTTTGAAGTCCTTTAATTCAGGAAAAAAAAGATTCTACATTACAGACCCTGCGGTCTGAAGTCCTCGCCTTGCAGCTTCTGAAGAGCAAGTTCCTTACAAACAAGTAGTCTTTCTTGACTAAGATGGCTAGCTTTTACAGTGTCTGTATTCCTTGCACAGTACTGTAGAGTCTTGATCAAAGTATAGATCTCAACAGGCAGTATGGATATTTTGTTGGTAGTACTGTTTGCTGAATAGTGTACAGCCCCTTTTTGTGTGTTCAAAAACCTCTGTGTAGGTTGAAAACACTTTATTCTTGGAATTTTTATTTTTCAGTTAGATTTTAGTAGTAGCCTTGCATCTTCTGCACCTTGGACTACATTTATGAAGATGTTTGACGTAATAATGCATGCATTAACTTTGTGTGTGTCTAGACACCACTACAGTAGATGCATAGGCACGTGTCGGCTTGGAGATTTCTTTTGTGACTGTTGGTCCATAGGCTTGGTGAAAAAGCTCAGTGCCTGTTGGCCATTGAGGTTGTGGTTACTCGATTCGTGTTGGAACTGAATGCCCATGTAGTCATTTTTATTTAACTGTTTGAAGTTAAGAATTGAAGGGTTGAGTTTGAGAAATTCAGACACTGTGTATAAACAAAATACCATGTCTGAAGTGTATTGCTATTGAAAACCTTTGGTTTGGAGGCTGTTTCTTGGTTTATGCAAGACATGAGTTTCCTACAATGAAGTAAGATACAGTCTAGGGAAAGGGGAGTTGCTGTAGTTTAACTTTTTAATCCCTTTATTTGCTTTTGTGAGCTATTCTGTTTAGTAAGGCAACTTATGTTTTGGAGATGGTAGCAACTATATGACTATCAAAGGAAAGTTTGTCTAAAAGATTTGAATGTCTTCTCTTTATACCATCGGTGGACGACACTTTAAAGTTGGGGGAGGTGCCAAATGCCAGAATTAAAGATAATTTCCATTATACCCGTCCCATCTAATGTTTAGTATTTTTTGAAGGTAGGCAATGTCGGCAGCGTTAAGGCTCTGTCTCAGAGTTTGCACTTGTATCTGCATGGCCAAAGGACAGCATTGCAGGACTGCACTGGTGAATGAAGGTTTTTAGGGTAGGAGTCATCCTATTTTTGCATGTCGTCTAGCCATGCAGCTAGTTGTTGACTCCGGTTACATTGCATCACTTACTTTAGGCTTCTGCTACCAAGTGTGGGGCAGTGTAGATACTTTCCTTAAGTACATTATTAACTGGCTATTTTTTGATTTGCACAAAAATTATGCCTCTGCTATTTCATCTTTTCTCATGGATCTGGTATGTCCTGCCCTCGCAGTAAGCTAAGAAATTACCATTTCAAATATACCTTCGGTCAGGAATCTATTGAAGGCATCTGTATATGGGGAGGGGGTGCACCTTCATGTCTGAAATTTCCCAAAATCTGTCTGCTGGTGTGTTGGCTGTATTTTTAATGCATTGTTTTGTAGTACACTACATTTTTGTCCTTTCCATTTCATTTTTCAAATATTTATAGGACCTTTCATCTCCCAGCTTGATAAGCTGCCCCCCCCCCCCCGACCACCAGTTGTGTGCATTTTCTCTCTGCTAACGGTCATCCCCCTCTCAACACTGGACAGCAACCCATTCATTCCCTTGCCATTT
This sequence comes from Protopterus annectens, assembly GCF_019279795.1. Classification (NCBI taxonomy): domain Eukaryota; kingdom Metazoa; phylum Chordata; order Ceratodontiformes; family Protopteridae; genus Protopterus; species Protopterus annectens. The sequence goes on along the minus strand of NC_056748.1, from coordinate 270,467,653 downwards.
TGTTCCTTGGTGTAGAACAAAAGCTAACCATGGGGATATTATGCAGGCGACCATAGAGGTTTCTTGGGTCCTCAAGTTGCAGTTACTGAGGGTGTTTTTTTCATTTGGCCTCTAATTCCACCTCTGGTGGCTCACATGAAGTGCCTGCATCACCACAGAGGCCTTGATAAGCTGTGCTTAATGACTGCATTTTGTCACCTGCTTTAATGTGCTTAATATGACAAGTATATCTTAATGCCTCCCCCATCCAGAGTAGGCGAGCTGGGTGATGATTATGATGGATGATTATTAGTATTATGCAAGCCCTTAGTTGAATTAATTTGGTAATTTTGTAAAAGTATCTGTATGCTAAATAGACTGTCAGTGATGGCAACCTTGGATTTAATTTTGCTGCTGGTTTTGCTAAAGTTAATCTAGTCCTTTTGGGCTGTAGTTGTCTTTAGAGATTTTTGGATTTGAGGTGACCTTCAGCCAGTTGGGTAAAATAGTTTTAACATTTTGGTTCATTTTTATTTTGAAGTAATTTGGTAATTCAGTGAGATTTTATGGTAGGATAATTTTAGTGAGTTTAGATTACTACAATTTGGCTCTGTTATGTTAGTAATGCTATTTACTGATTTTTTTGACTAGTTGCAGTTAATGCTATTTACTGATTTTTGACTAGTTGCAGTTAATGCTATTTACTGATTTTGACTAGTTGCAGTTAAAGTAGCTTTTTTTTTTTTTTTTTCTCTAAGTGTTTGTTTTTTTTGGGGGGCGGGTGTAAAATGACAATTATGTACAATCCATGTTTTAATATGTATATTTTGGTTTGGGGAGATGTAGATTTTTGGGGGTTATGTAGATTTTTGGGGGGTTGCTATCTATTTTGTATGCTGTACCATGTAAACATGGATAAAAAGTAGTGTAGACCTAGTATTTAAGGGAATTTTAGTAGCTGTGATGTGTGAACAATAAGTGACGAGGCTGTAGATATTTATTAGATGTATGAAACTTATGTAATTTTTATAATGTAGATGCATGTAGTGAAAGTGAACTTTTTTTTTTTTTCTTTTTTTCACATGCCTTGCTTCTTATTAAACTAAAATGCTTTTAAGGGAAGCCTTAAGTCTATGCACATTCTATTGGGGGGGGGGGGGTAATATGAAGCTGTCCATTATTCTAAATGCTGCAGTAGTCTTTGTCTATAGTGTTTCTTGCCAAGGAAGCAACAAATGGCCAACTTCACAACTTTTTGCTCCCTCTCACATCTCTACTCTTACTGCTGATTTCTGCAGTACCAATCGGATTGATAGCAGCTATAAGGAAGTGACTTCAGAACTTGCTGCCTGTGAGATGGCAAGGAAATAAGGAGCTTCTCAGGAGCAGCTGTCTGCCTACAGCTTTATGGCAGATAAGTCCCCTTTGGGGAACCCTACCACATTACAATTCACTGCCCTTGTTAAAACTCGAACATGGTTTTCTAAGTTACTGCACCCCCCTTAAACCTGGTGTTTAAATATCTGTAGTCTGTCATGAACCACCTTAATAGCTTTATTGACTCTTATTGGGGTCAATTTTGTGTACTACTGCAACTTTTGGTGTGGGTGTTTAAATTATGGCATTTTTTATTGCTTGTGTATTTCATGGCAATTTACCTGAGTTTGTCTCAACCAAATAGGGAAAGGACCTACTGTTCAGCCAAGAGTTTAATGTACTGCTTGTGCAGCCGCTTTGATTTTGGCACTACTTGAGGTGTGTTGGGCTGCTCCCTCTTGTCAAGTCAGATACTTTGGTCTGTTTTTACTGGAGTCCTTTCAGTTACTTGTGGCCCAGTCCTTGCCTCATCCTCTGGTGGGGGATGCTGAAGTGGCCATTTGTTGTTCTTAGCTGTTTTTTCTTCTGGTGGTCTGCCATCATAAACAGTCGGACACATTCTCTGCAGATGTTGTGATGTCCAATAAGGGCATGGGAGAACATATTTTGGGGCCTGGGAAATGCTGCACGCAATTCATCTTTAGGTAGGTGTGGAGATTCTTCTCTGGGTAGCTGGGGGAAAAGCAGTCTCCGACTTGGCCTTCAGCAATACTTTTATTTAGGAAACAAATTGTTAGACATTGTTCATTTAAGGATTCCTTTATAGTACATAAAAAGTATGCTGGTCTTAATCAGAAGATTATGGCAGGCAGTTGAGCCTGGAATTCAAAAATGCTTTCCCAAATCCTTTTGGTGATGCAGAAAATTTGGAAGAGACTGATATTGATACAGTTCCTTCTGTGGATTCCCTCCGCACTGGGGGAGTTTTCTTTGTTTCCAGGATGACTTGCAATTTTTTTTTTTTTTTTTTTTTTTTTTTTAGTGAAGAGGTGGAGGTCTTCCCTCCAGAATTGAGGAGAAGGTCCCGTAAAGAGTGCTTTCAATCTGGGAACCTATAAATTCCTCCTATTTGGCCAGCCTTGGAAGATATCTTTAATACTGATTTCCCCTGTCTTCAATCCCAAGCTTGCAGACCCCCCCCCCCACCTTCTGTCTGATCCTGCGGCCATTTCTGCCTCCACCTGGCAGTAGGCTTTTGGTGAATCCTAACTTTGGCTTTTAAGATCATCCGTTACCAGGACCTTTTGTGGAAGTTCCTTTGTGCAAAAAGATGGATATTGATAAATTATTTTTGAATACCACTTAAGTCTCTGAACATGCCCTAAAGAGCATGTGATTATACAGATACTGAGTCTAGAGCCACTGTGACTGTCAAGGAGGTAGGGCTGAGTACTTGACCATATTAAATCTGAGATTTTGAACTCTGCCTTATGGGAGTTGTATTTGGTCCTTTTGCTACTGATGTCCTTTAACAATTGATGAGAGGGAAATTTGGTTCAGGGGGTTAAGATTTTTCATGTCCCCTAGTGTAAATCGAGCAGATCCTCTTCAACCTTCAGAAAACCATCTAGACAGTCCCTGCGTACTTCTGGCAAACTACACAAAAGAGATTGGAGGAGGGATAGTTGTTGAAAAAACACTGATCCACTATGAGGACAAGACATCATTAGAATGACTACCTGCATTCTGTCCCCCTTCTATCGCTGTTCTCTCTAACTCTAGGCTGAGTGCCTTTAGGACAGCGGGGCGAAGGCATTTTGTTTCATATTCCAGTTTTGAAGAACTTGTTTGGAGACCAAGTTTTAAGTGCTTTCACAAAGAGCCTATTCCCAGGAATAGTCCTTTGCGAGCTTGCAGACATTCTTGTATGTCTTTAGACAACCAATCTGTCTTTGTAGAGCCTTTCCCTGGAGGTTAGTTGTCTTTAATATGGATAGTCTCCTCCCTTGCCAGTCTGGGGTTCCAGGTACATATTCAAAACCTCTCTTTGACTGGCATACAGAGATGGGTTTCTAGGGTTCATGAGGACCCAACATTTTGTCTGGAATTCCAGATTCCAGTTTTGTATATTATCAAGAAGGGGCTGGATGGGTGGAGACTGCTAATAATTCAGATTTCCCTTTTTCCCTTCTTATTACAATATAATCTGCACCAACAGATTCCTCCTCCTGCTTGAGGAGCACTTTCAGTGATGGTAGAAAAGTGTGGCCTATGGGACATGGCAGGCCAAATCCATATCTGTCAAAGGGGGTATTAGCAGTGATCTATTGTGATTGACACCACCACAGTGTGGTGGTGACATTTCAACTAGTAGAGGGGCAGTAGTTCTTTCCCTCTGTACTGGCTGGCTGTGACCGTTTAGGAGGCAGCATTTCTTGATCCTCCAAACATCATTTATTCTGTCAGCAATATGTAGTGACAGACGAGCTGAGCAGGACCAGGATAAACGCTTACTATTGCAGATTACATGAGATGGTCTTCTGGGATTGAGAAGAACCTAAAGTACATCAGTTTACCCCTTTTAAAATTTAATATAGGACTTCTTACAGATGGACCAAAGGATAAGATGCATTTTCATCCTTTCCAGTTTGAGAGACTATTTGGAGATCTTTATGGTAAATTCCCTTGGGCCTGGGTGGTAACAGTGAATCTAATGTTAATCTTCATTCGTTCTTACTGCTGGGTGGGTGTTCTGTCCTCTAACAGAGTCTGCCTTATAACGAGCTTGTGCCAGCCAAAAAACTTTCAAGCTAAGCTTTACCCATAGTGCCCTTCTCCCTGTTACCTCAAATCTCGCTGCTGGGTAGATGTAAAGACGTGTTCAAGCCAGCTCTTGGCCAAGTACCATTTTAAATCCTATTCTAAAACATTTGCTTCAGATTCTCTTTTACATTGATCATTCCTTTTTCGCATTAGTCGCTAAACTTTTACTCCCCCCCCCCCCCCCAATTAAGTGATTTTTTTTTTTTTCTTCTTCCTTACCAACTTGGTAATCTCTAGTACCATCATTGCTGCAGGCCTTTTCCCTTTACTTCTTGAGGTAATCTTAATACCATTGTTGTTGTTTTTTCCTTTTTTCTTCTCTAGGAAGGAAAAGTTACCCGTTTTTTAAACATTTCAGGGTTATATTTTGTGTTGTATTTGTTTTTTGGTGGATATTGACTATTAGTGGTTCCAGCCATGTCTGAAAAGAAGGGAAATACAGGTTTCAAGCAGTGTGACCAATACGGTCGCAAAATGCCCAACTCTTGACACTCCCTTATCTTGTGTCTATTGTCTGGGTGTTCCACATCTCTCTGCTCAACCACCTTGTGAGATTTGTAAAGGGTTCAGTTCTCAACCTAAATGAGAGAGAGGACAAATTGATTTTTAAAAGGCCTTTTTAACCACTCCTTTTTCAGAGGCTATTTCTGGGTCTGAGGGCTCGCCCCCTCCTAAGAAAGTAATTCTGTCCCTTCCCCTCATTCTAGAGAGACTGTCGGAACAAAGACCTAAATTGGTACCGACTTTGGGGCCTCAACAGCCCTCCATGACACCGTCCTCTGTTATGAAATCTGGACCACCCAGTTTGCTATCATCCTCAGTGACGCTCCCTCCAGCACCAGTCATGGTACAGATTATGTCCACTGCACCGATCATGGCTTCAGCTCCATCCTGTTCTTTACCAACAATAGTGCAGCCAACCCTGGTCACCTCCTCCCTCCATATATATATCTTACTGGTCCCGTTAGGAGAAAATGTACCTCTGACCCAATAGTCCCCTTCAGCAGATCCATTTTTGGGCAACAATGTAGGCCTTTCTTGGAATGGCCTGATTCTCCATCGGGGATAACAACCCGATCCTCCAGGAGCCTCTCTGAAATGGACATGGTGCAACTTGTGGATCAGTTGCTGACAGCCAGAGGAATTCCATAACTCCCCTCTGAACTGGAGTTGGGAGTTTTTCTCCACAGACTCCTACATATTCTCCTCCTTTGACCTCCTTGCAGGTTTCCAAGTACCTGGTACCAACACCTATTTCAGTTCCCACTTGTTCGGTTCCACTGGTGGATCTCACTGTGGTTCTGGAGCTGACCCTTTGGTCATAGACTTTTTCGGAATCGAGCCATTCTCTGGATTGTGACTGGGCTGCCGGCACAGTTACCCCTAGTACGGCGCGTTTTTTTTTTTCCCCCTAAGGGTTCCATCTTCTATGGTTCCAGGAGTTTTGGCATCACCAAGTCCTCTTGGGGCTCCTTCCTTGGGAGTGGGTTCTTCAGAGCGGGGTGTGACCTCAATTCCGAGATTGTCCCTCTCACTTCCGGGCTTGTCATCCATCTTCAGGAGGGCCAGCTTTCCAACCGATGGAGAGGGCCCTTGCCTCTGTAGGCAAACAGTCAGCGTCGGAATATCATGTCCTCCCTCTGCACCACCGCTGACGCAGTCTACCACATCGGGACATCGAGCACAAGAGCCTCAAGATACCCTCACACAGGGCGCCCTCTCAGGAGTTGTCAGAAGCCCCTGCTTAAGAGGTACGACGCAAGAGATCGTGCAAGAGGAAATGCATCTACTCCCCCAAAGAGTCCCTCACTGAAGATGCATACTGCGATGAAGGGGGGGGGGGGTTGCCCTCAGGGTTGCCCTCTGAGGATGGCTCCTTTTGGAGACTTACTGGAAATCTTGAAACAGTGGGGAGGCTGGAAGCCCAGCAACCCCTCGCCTGAGGAGTCTGTATTCTTGCAGGTTTTTCATGCTTGACCCTCTACCTCTTGGGTGACCCCGCCTGTAGATGAGCTAGTCCAACTCATGCAACGCACATGGAAGAGTCCTGATACTGTTGAACCAGTCCTCAAGAGACCAGACAAAATTCTGTCCTCGCCTGAAGAAAATCCACACTGGTCTAAAGGCCTACTGCTAGACTACGTGTTTGGCGGTGGCCACTAAGAGCTAGCTGAGGAGAGCTATACTGTGCCACCCCCCCCCCCCCAAAATAGGGAGTCTCTGGTGATGGACAGGTTAGGGAAGCGAGTGTTTGCCTCATCGACCTTTGCCATTAGGTCCTTCAATCCTTCAGTTACTTGGCACACTTTACCAGGCTCCAGAGAGACCTAATCTCGGAACTCTGCTGAAACTTAGCAGGAGCAGTCTCTGACGAGGTACTCTACAAAGTTGGCTTGCAGATTGCAACCCTGGAATCCGTATCCAACTTGTCCATGCAGGTAATCTCTTACACTACCGAAGGGGCAGCTAGAGTGGCGGGTTCAGGCGTTGTCATGAGATGTCGCGCCTGGATGTGCCTTTGTGACTTTGAGGACCCTTTTAAGTCTTCCTTTCATAATGCTCCAGTGGAAACTTCTTCCCTTTTTGGCCCGAAGACACGTCTGAAGACACGTTAGTCAGGTATTAAAAGGACAGCAGGACCCAGTCTGCCGTGGGCACAAGTTTTTCCACCCCCAACAACCTTTTTCTAGGAATCAGAGGAGTGGAAAGATGTGGCACAAGAAATCCCAGGGTCCTTTCTGTTACACAAGTGACAGAGTTTACCCCCCCCCCCCTGGAACTCATCAGGAAGATGCCCCTACAGAGGCAGAGGGGATCCACGTAACCAGGGGTCTAGAGATTCTTTGAAACATAAATAAATGCACTTAACTTGCAAGGCTAGAAACGTGGTTTAATATACAGAAAATAAGACCAGGTAAGTGCTTTCACGACAAGGTCGCCTCATCAGACAACTATTTCAAAATGAATGTATCATTAAATTAATCCTTTAAGTTACCTGACAAATTAATATAATTAAATGAATAGCCCTTATAAGGAAAATGCAAAATACATAAATATAGCCACATGTATTTTGCATTTAATTATATTAATTTTTCGGGCGACTTTGCTGTCGTGAAAGTGCTTACCTGGTCTTATTTTCTGTATATTAAGCTATGTTTCTAGCCTTGTAAGTTCAGTGCATTTATTTAATCTTTTTTGGTTCCTTTCTATTGCACTGTTCCGTTCTCTGTTTTCGTTTTATATCTTTCGTCTAGAGATTTTCTCTGGACAGCCCTACCAGTGCTCCTGAAGAGCAGCCTGATTGCATTTCTCTGGAGGCAGTTGGGGGACGTTTCTCTCTGTACCACCCTGCCTGGTAATCAATAACCACAGATTCTTGGGTGCAGAAAATTTATAGCCAGAGGTCATCACATACCTTTCAATATTTACCCAAAGCCATTAAGACAAATTTCCAATGTTCCACCCAGTCAAAGGGACAGCAGCTCAAGAAGTAAGGAAGCTGTCGGAGTCATCCAAGCAGTCCCACCAGACCAAATAGCATCCGGCTTTTACTCCAGACTGATTCTGGATCTCGGCATTTTGAACAAGTTTGTCAAAATTCTGGATGGTCACGGTTCAGTCTATTCTATCCTTCCTGGAGAAAGACTATCGGATGTGCTCAGTAGATCTTCGGGATGCATACTACCACATAAAAATGGACAAGCACTCCAGAAGATTTCTTTGCTTCTGGCTGGGATCCAGTCATTACCAATTCAGAGTGCTGCCTTTTGGACTTTGTATGGCCCCAGAGTATTCACCAAATGCATGGCAGTGGTAACAGCTCACTTGAGACTGCAAGGATTCCTGTTTCCTTACTTAGATTGGCTCTTTAGCACCTCCACCAAGCATCTACTGGTTACAGCCTTAAGCTACACTCTAAAACTAGCAAAATACTTAGGAGTCTCTCTAAACAGCGAGTAATGCAAGTGGACTCCTCCTCAAACCTTGGAATTTATAGGAGCACCTTTCAATACCTAATCTTGCCTAGTCTTCCTTCTAGATCACAGATTAGAAGGACTAAGGTCCCAACTCCGGGTGATGCTATCTCAGGACAAAGCTTCAGCTTGGGCTATCTTTCAACTTCTAGAATAAGTGACAGCATCAATTACAGTAGTTCCCCTGGTGAGACTACACATGAGACTTCTTCACTGACTCCTACTAACACTGTGGTCCTCTTCGCACCATCCTATATCCTTTTCAGATCCGCTTAACAAACCAGTGCAAACAAGATTTAACTTAGTGGATGAAGCCAGAAAAAGAACTAGGGAGTCTTCCGTTCCCCCCATCTCAGCCCAAGGCCATAGTGACCACAGACGTTTCCCTGATTGGGGGGGGGCACTTTCAGGGAAAGATGGTCCAAGGCACTTGGTCACCCATAGAGGTCAACTTTACATATCTGTGTTCTAGAACTGAGGGCAGTGCTTCTAGCATTCCACACTGCCCTCCCATCAGGGACGGTTGCTATCTAGTCCGACAAAGTGTCAGTGGTCTGGTACATCAGCAAACAGGGTGGAACCAAGTCCTACCCATTGTGTCGAAGCCATGAGACTTTGATAATTGGTGATGGCTTCCAACCACTTTCTGATAACAATGTATATTCCCAGGAATTCCAGCATGATTGCAGACGAGCTGAGAAGATGTATCCTCCTGCCTCACGAGTGGTCCCTCAATTCAACCATAGCGGTGAAAATCTTCTGCCGCTGTAGCAGCCTTGCTGCGACCTATTCACCTCTGAGATTAATTTCACACCCGAAAGGGTTGATGCATCCAAACATATCCAGTCTCAAGCGAACAGCTTAGTTTTTCCACTTCCAGTAATTGCCAGGCAGAATAACCTTACCTCCTGGGTGTGTAACATTCTTCTGGCTTCTCACAAACCATCCACCAGGAATATCTGCCTTAGTAAGTGGAAGAGATTCCTTATTTGGTCCCAACAGAGAGAACTAGACCCTTGCTCTGCTCTTGTTACTGTGGTTTTGGATTGTCAAGTCTTCTCCATTCAGTAGCAGCAGCCTCCACCATGTGGGTACATTTGGCAGCTCTTTCTGACTTTCATAATGGACTGCAAGACTCGTCCTTAATTTCCCATAGTCTGTGTAACCCCTTCTTGAAAGGGGTTGCACACATCAGACCACCCTTTAAGGAACTGATTGAACCTTGTTTTTTTAACATTAGTGATACAGTCCCTGACACGATCACCCTTTGAGCCTGCTGCCACTTATGATAAAGTTCTTATCTTGGAAATCCCTATTTTTAGTAGCCATCATCTCAAGACACGTATCCGAGCTTCAGGCCTTGTGCATAAAATGCCCTTGTATAATCCTTTCATAAGGATAGAGTATCACTCCGGACTAACCCTTCCTTACTGCCCAAAGTTATTTCGGAATTGACTATTGCCCCAAGTCTTTTTTCCAAACTTCTGAAAGGAAAGCGTAAAAGGTCACACAGAACCAACTGGTTAAAAAACAAAATCTAGCAAAGCTAGACTTCTAACTGTGTGATACCAGTCTGATGCAAGAGGTTTAAGGTATCGCACAGTTGGAAGTCTAGCTTTGCTAGATTTTTCTTTGTGTTTTTTCTGTGTGGCCTTTTTACTCTTTGTTTTGAGTTTGTTGGTTGTGATATTTTGTAGACACCCTAATGTTTATGGATATCAGCTGGGTATGAAAGCCCTGTGTTTCCAAAGGTCAAACATTCCTCTTATGCTGTGCTGATGTCATAAGGCAGAAACATGCATGTCAACAGCTAGAGGGGTTTAGCTTTTTAATGACCTGAAATTGTCCATAAATAGACTTTTAAAAATGAAAGTAAACATTCAGAATCGCCATTTAGCTGAAACGCCTAATATCCTTAAGGGATGATTTGCGTATATCCCATGAGGCCTCTGATGCAAGAAGTTTAAGATGTCGCACAGTTGGAAGTCTAGCTTTGCTAGATTTTTCTTTGTGGGTTTTAAACTTCTGAAAGGAGAATACTACTTTCATTTACTGGATGTACATGGACAATTACGATTTTACCTTGACAGAACTAAATCGGTACGTAAATCTGACCAGTTTTGTTTCCTACTCTGTGCCTAAATTGGGGAAACCCTGTTTCTAAGGTAATTTTACCTAAGTGGTTGAGAAATTTTATATACTTTGGGTACCAACATAATAAGATTCCTCTGCCGAATGAAGTCAAAGCACACTCTACCAGATCAGTGGCGACACTTGTTTTTTGTTTAAGGGCTTCAGTGGATGATCTGTGCAGCTGCAATGTAGGCTACCCTTAGTACCTTTATCACTCATTACAGATTGGATTTTGGGCTGCAGGGGGAAGAGCATCTTTTGGTTCAGTGGTACTCAGTTACATCCCTCCATAGGGCCTCCCAGGACATAAGTGGCTAGGGACTCTCCCATTAGTAAGGAATGAATGAAGATTAACAACATCAGTTAAAGAAGTTAGGTTCTTACCATAACATTCCGTCTGTTTATATTTTCATGCATTCATTGTGTCCTACCTTCCTTCCCCCTCCATGGGGCTTCTGGAGGTTCAAATTTGGTCCATATCCCATATTCAGGGACTTGTTCAGAAAAGGCCTCTGCTTTCTTTATCACGGGCAAACTCAATCTGAGGTAACAGGTAGAAGGGCACTATGGATAAAGCTTAGCTCCAGAGTTTTTTGGCTGGCATGAGCTTGTTATAATGCCGACTTGATTCCTAAGATGGAACAGACAGCCATCAGTAATGAGTGAATGAAGATAACCTAGATTAAATGTTAGGCTATGAACATAATGTCTTATCTTCCTCGCTGACTGGGGTTATTAAACACCTCTAATCTTGTGCGACTAAATCCAGTCTCATTGCCAGCCTGGATGATAAAATTCTAATTATCTTTTAGGCACCTTTCCATGAAGGTGTGCAACAGGTATTAAGGGAGACCAAGCCTGCTACTAGGAAATCGTATATAGGCAAGTTGAAAAATATTTTCTAGGTGATTCACACCAATAACCAGGGCACTATGTACTACTGTTTCTCAAAATATTATCGTGGGCTTCTATCTAGGTTAACCTTGTAGCCATTTTGGCATGTCTGCCCATGATTCTACCAATGTCCTCTGTTTCTTGTTTAACAATTCTTGAAAGAAGTTTTGCATATGCGGCCATCTCGAAAGATTGAACCTGCTTGTGTCAAGATTTTTGGTTCATTATTTGGAAAATTATTGTTCTAACATTTGCAAGACCTCATGGTGGTTGAAACCTGTCTGATATTCCACAAGGATATGATATTTATGCCAGATATTCCACAAGGAAAGGATATTTATGCAAGGATAGGATATTTATGCCAAAAGCTATCTTAGTTTGCTTTGAAATCAGGCCTTCAGTGTCGAGTGTTTTACCCAGAACCTTAAAACTAGGGGGAGAGAGTTCTATGTCCTCTAGACATATATTGATGGCACAAGCTGAGCAGCTATTTCTTATTTCTTATACTTGCTCTAAAAACAAGGGGCAACCTGTGTCTACTATTTGTAAATGGCTGTCCTCTGCTGCTGTTTTTGTTCCACCATGCCATATTGGTTCCATGTGCTTTCAAGGCATTCTAAGAGACTTATCCTCTGTGATGGCATATTGGAAATGAATGGACTCTATTCTAGAGGCAACGAATGTCCATAGCTAACTTTTGCAATGAATGTCCATAGCTAACTTTGCAAGAACCATTCTTCTACCTAGGTTACGTAAACTTTGGTAATCTTTAAAAAAAAAAAAAAAAAAAAAAAAAAAGGTTACTTCTGCTTTGGGAATGATAAATGCAGCACATTTGCATAAGAACTTTTTGTCAACTGTAGATGTTCAGAATCTATGCTGCTGTAGTAGCCACATTAACCTGCCATCCTCCTTTCTTTTCCTGTATAATTTTTTTTTTTTTTTTTTTTTTTTTTTGAGGATATAATTTTTTTTGTTCTGAGGTTCTATGTAAAGTTGCTCCCTACTTTTTCTACAGGCAAAAAAGTCCTGAAGTCACTTTATCAGATTGGCCCTGGACAGATAAATAACAGTCGGGAGCTGTCAGCCAGGGGAAAGGAGTGGTAGGAAGCCAGAGCTTTTGAAGTAGGGAACTATTCAAATAGCCATAGGCTACTGCAGCAGTGTGGAATTCAAACCTCTACTGGTAGATTCCTTCCATAACTGTACTTTCTACATCATGCCCTTTACAGCTGTATTTTGTAGTACGTGCTAGTATCCTTTGGCTAGAAGATTCCAGTAACAAGTGAGACACGTATGGTCAATAGGCCTCCAGCTTCTGGATGAAGAACAAAAGACACATGAGGGAGTTAATGGAATGACCATAATGATACTAGTGGGCTGCCTTGAAGTTTCAGATTCCAAGAGACAACCATATGCTGGTAGACAGTAAAATTAAGTGGGATATTGCATCCTGTATAACTATTGTAAAAATCTGCATTTGTTAGTAACATTACTTGCATCGGCAGTCCATTCCTGTTAGGGCCATGTGAGGAACCTTTTTGGGTCATACTAACTCAAAGGGAGAGGAGGGCAACGAGGCAAGCATATGATACATTTTGACATCCCAGCAGATGCCTTGGTTTGGTGCGTGAAAGGTACATCTCCAGTTAATGTAGCCCCCATGTGGGTGTTATAGGAAAAGAGCTGGGTAATAGCAAATCTTGGAGCTGCAGGTGTGTTTACTGGAACTTTTTTTTTTTTTGCTTAATAAGCGACTACGTGAATGTAGGCTGTAGTTGGTAAAAACAAGACAAAATCTGAGCCACTCCTATGGCAGAAGAACTGGAGAAGATCGTGAGTGCTATGATCGCAAGTTTCTGATCCCACCATACAGAACTTAAGTATCCAGGGATAGCTTGGTTCCTCCCTGGAGCAGAGGAAGCTTGTATACTAGGATAAGGCAGTTATTGTACACTAATTGGATTCCTTAAGGGATGTAGAGGGAGAAGTGATCAAGCAGCTGGTAGTCCCAAGGGCCTAATATTAGTCACTTCTGGTCACAGACCATCCTGTGCCTTTAGTGCAGTATAGGCATAAAGCATACAAATATGTGCAAAATTTTCATTCATCAGGTATTGCAAAAGCTGAGTGGGTATTGTAAGGCACATGTGTAGCTTTGGTGCCTTTTTTCTTTTTTTTTTTTTTCTTTTAAGAACTAAGGATATTCAGTAGATATTGGCAGCGGCTTCTTGTTACTCCAAGCACTACAGGCAATAGATTAGCTTTGGTGGTGGAGGAGGATTCTAGGCATTCCAAGGTTGTTTGTGTTAAGGCAGAATAGAAAATGTTAAAATGTTCAGCAAGATAGATATATCCAGGAGTTGCTGATGGACAGAAGGGCTGACTTTGCCAGATTTTCTGAGGTGTTAGTTCACCACCTTTATTACAGAGGCTTCACAATCCCTTACCATTCACAAACAGTTAGATTTCTTCAGCTGTGCTCTTAAGACCATATTGAGAGCATTTTGCAGACCCATATTAATAGAACAAGTGCAGGCCCAGTTTCCTTTTTGCATAGAGAGAATCTATGGGCTTTTCACCATTTGAATTTTATCAGTTGCAGAGTGGCATGAGGCCCTCCATCCTTGGATAAGAAGGAAGTTGACTGGGATTCCCACAATGTCTGCTGTGGTTTGTGCAGTGGATTTCTAGACCAAGCTTAGCTTGTGGGGTTGGCACAGGAACATGTAGTAAAAGTAGAGAAGCAAGTCTTAAAAACCATAGATTCGTATGTGTTTTACTAGGCTAATGACCACTAGGGCCTTTTTTAAGCCTACTCGTGTATCCTAAATTTCTGACCAGTTCTGCTACCCTTTAAGCGTAAGGGGCCTGCTTAATGAACCATGTATAGGCTGCCTGTGTCAGACAGGTGCCAAACCAGGAGTGAACTTCTTTTCCCCATCCAATTGTCCAAGTTGCGCTTGAATTGGGTTAGAAAGGAACTCTGCTTTTACATGTATGGGGAGCTGGGTACATGCCTGTCGCTCTTGAGTAGGTTGTATTTATATCGCAGGTAAGCAAGTCTTTAGAATTGGTAATTCTGGTGCGGTTTGTTTTGCAGATATGCAGGAGGTCCATCGGGGTGAGGTCTGACAGTGCCTTGAATGCTAAGCATAGATCTCCCATCAACAGTCTGGAAGACCAAAAAAAAAAAAAACCAGGATAGAGCCTCAAGGTGGTGCATAGGACATGTTACTTGCTCCCTGTATTTTTGTAGTGAGGAATCTCTGTGGACGTTCCAGTTGCATGTTCCTGGTTGGGTATTTATCAAAGGAGGCATTGGCATTTATCAGATCCATCATGATTAAACAGTAGAACAATGACGACTTGGATCTAGATGCTATACCTTTTGGTTGAGTTGCACAACGTGGAATAATTCCCTCACTACTATAGACACATGATGATCAGAGGCTAGGTTACTCTGTCCCCAAGCCCCTGACTGCTGCATTACCTTCTTAAGGGTGTGTTGTCAATATGATGGTTAGCAGTGCTGGATGACTTCCTGAAGGATGCTATTATGCATTTCATGGTATTTAGTTTTGTCCATGGCTCTGACAACAGTTATTCGTCAACCCTTCCTGGAGAACATTTGTATCTGTGGGGATTCTATGACTGCTCCTAATTTGCAATCATCTGCAAATTGTCTGCCAGAAGTTCTTTATTGGCCTTGCCTTCAGAGAACTAAATGCCAAAAAGGAGTGGTCCCTTGACAGTGGCGTTTACTTCCGAGAAGTAAATTTAAAAGTTTTGACAACTTACTGTCACACAATGTAATTGGTGCTTACTTTGGCAAAATAGGCTGCAAACAGCATGAGAGGCCTTTTGCTGGTGCAGGAAGTATTACTAATTTTGATGGAGTTGCCAGGCAGGAGGCAGAATCGTGGACTTTGCTCATATTAACATGATGAGGCCGTACTATACCACAGTCATTGGAACTCTGTTTACAGTGGGTTATTAGCAGTATCTAAAGGGGTTAGCACACCTCCGTGTGGCTTGGTCTGACCTCTGACTTGGGTGGTGGTATCGGAACCGGCATCTCCTACTGTGGTTCAGAAAACTCCAGTACCAATACAGAAGTTGAGAGACCTCTCTACTGCCAAGCCAGCATGTACACAACTAGTAGAACACTGTGTGGATATGGGAACTCTGTGCTCATTCAAAAGGGCAAAATTAATTTGACAAGGCAAAACAAGGCCAGATGACGAAAAGCAAATTTTTACCATGTACCATATATATGTAAAAGGCCTTCCAGGTAAGAAAGTTGGTAATGCCACTTTCTACAGAAGCTGCAATTTTGGGGGTGGTAGGGAGTCTCTAACTTGCTTGTAGCAAAGACTGGGGAAAGTTGTGTGTTTTATTTGGTGTGAAATTTTTTAACTCACTTTTACTAGTTCTGCAGCTGAATTTAGTAGAATGGAACTATTCTCATGTATTGCTTCCTTACCAAAAAAAAAAAAAAAAAAAAAGTAATCTCCGTGGTATCCCCAAAGTCTCAAAACACCTACTAAAGTGTAGTGGGTCCAAAAACAAACCCGTGTAAGAAACTTCTCTGTGTGGAAGATTTTCAATCCCTGTATTTCTAGTTAATCACTGTATATTGATCAGATCAGACAATAGTAGTAGAAATAGCGAACTTAAACTCGTCTTAAGTCAAAACAAAACAAAAAATAGAAAATTTATAATTGTACAGCATTACTAAGTATTCAAAAGTAATCCAAGCAAGGTAGTCTGTTTACAGTCAAATTCTTTATTAAGTACACAGACAAGCAATCCAAGTAAAACAAAGTAATTTCCTCAAGCTTTCTAAAAATGTATGTACTTTTTATCGGGCATGAGAGTTGTTTATTGTGCTGTAAAACAGTGTTATTGGTACACATGTTAAATTCACATCCCTTCCCCCATCAATGTGAAATTCAAGCTGATCCTGCCCTACTTGGTAGCTGTACCCTTATGTACTTTAGATAAAATTTATAATGATGTGTTACCTCTTAGCCAGTGCATTTCTTTGTGCCGGTCCCAAGCCCGGATAATTGGGGAGGGTTGCGTTAGGAACGGCATCCGGCGTGAAACCTCTGCCAAAACTTACTGATGCGGAGAACTTTTCATAATTACATACCGGATCGGTCGTGGCCCGGGTTAACAACGACTGTCACCAGTACAGTTACCCAACAGGGTGCTGGCAGAAATTGGGCTACTGTTGGCCGAAGAGGAAGGGGAAGGCATGCCCGAAGGCAGGAAGAGAGGAGGAAGGTTAGGAGTGTAGTACTGAGGGTAGGAACTTTGAATGTTGGCAGTATGACTGGTATAGGGAGAGAGCTAGCTGATATGATGGAGAGAAGGAAGGTTGATATATTGTGCGTGCAAGAGACCAGATGGAAGGGAAGTAAGGCCAAGTGTATAGAAGGCGGGTTCAAATTGTTCTATCATGGTGTGGATGGGAGGAGAAATGAGATAGGGGTTATCCTAAAGGAACAGTATGTCAAGAGTGTTTTGGAGGTGAAGAGTGTCTGATAGAGTGATGTTTATGAAGCTTGAAATTGATGGTGTAATGATGAATGTTGTTAGTGCATATGCTCCACAAGTTGAGTGTGCGATGGATGAGAAAGAAAAACTTTGGAGTGATTTGCATGAAGTGGTGGAGAGTGAACCCAAGGGTGAGACTAGTGATTGGAGCTGACTTCAATGGGCATGTTGGTGACGTGAACAGAGGGGGATGAGGAAGTGATGGGTAGGTATGGTGTTAAGGAGAGGAATGCAGAAGGTCAGATTGTGGATTTTGCAAAAAGGATGGACATGGCTGTGGTGAATATCTATTTTAAGAAGAGGGGGGAGCATAGGGTGACGTACAAGAGTGGAGGAAGATGCACACAGGTGGATTATATCCTGTGTAGGAGGGCCAGTCTGAAGGAGATCGGAGACTGTAAAGTGGTGACTGGGGAAAGTGTAGTTAAGCAGCATAGAATGGTGGTCTGCAGGATGATGATGGTGATCAAGAAGCGAAGGAGGAGTGTGAAAGCAGTGCCAAGGATTAAATGGTGGAAGTTTAAAAAAGGGTGATTGTGAGGTGGAGTTCAGGGAAGAGTTAAGACAGGCACTGGGAGGCAATGAAGAGTTACCGAATAGCTGGGTAACTACAACAGAGCTAGTAAGGGAGACTGCTAGGAAGGTGCTTGGTGTGACATCTGGACAGAGGAAGGAGGACAAGGAGACATGGTGGTGGAATGAGGAAGTATAGGAGAGTATACAGAGGAAGAGGCTGGCGAAGAAGTGGTATTGTCAAAGAGATGAAGAAAGTAGACATGAGTATAAGGAGACGAGGCACATAGCAAAGAGAGAGGTGGCGGAGGCTAAGGATAAGGCATATAGAGAGTTGTATGAGAGATTGGACACTAAAGAGGGAGAAAAGGACCTGTACCGATTGGCTAGACAGAGGGACAGAGCTGTGAAAGATGTGCAGCAGGTAAGGGTGATAAAGGACAGTGAGGGAAACGTACTCGCAAGTGAGGAGAGTGTGTTGAGTAGATGGAAAGAGTACTTTGAAGGGCTGATGAATGAAGAGAAAGAGAGAGAGAAAGTTGGATGATGTGGGGATAGTGAATCAGGAAGTGAAGCAGATTAGCAAGGAGGAAGTAAGGACAGCTATGAAGAGGATGAAGAATGGAAAGGCTGTTGGCCCAGATGACATACCAGTGGAAGCATGGAGGTGCTTAGGAGAAATGGCAGTGGAATTTTTAACCAGATTGTGTAATGAAATTTTGGAAAATCAGAGGATGCCTGAGGAGTGGAGAAAGTGTTTTTGGTACCCATCTTTAAGAATAAGGGTGATGTGCAGAGCTGCAGTAACTACAGAGGGATAAAATTGATCAGTCACAGCTTGAAGTTATGGGAAAGAGTAGTGGAAGCTAGGTTAAGAAGGGAGGTGATTAGTGATCAACAGTATGGTTTCATGCCAGGAAAGAGCACTACAGATGCAATATTTTCTCTGAGAGTGTTGGAGAAATACAGAGAAGGTCAGAAGGAGTTGCATTGTGTCTTTGTGGACTTTGGAGAAAGCATATGACAGGGTGCCTAGAGAGGAGTTGTGGTACTGTATGATGAAGTCTGGAGTGGCAGAGAATTATGTAAGAGTGGTACAGGATATGTACAAGGATAGTGTGGCATTGGTGAGGACTGCGGTGGAGTGACAGATGTGTTTAAGGTGGAGGTGGGATTACATGAAGGATCAGCTCTGAGTCCTTTCTTATTTGCATTGGTGATGGACAGGTTGACAGATGATTAGACAGGAGGCCCCGTGGACTATGATGTTTGCAGATGACATTATGATATGTATTGAGAGTAGGGACCGGGTTGAGGAGACCCTGGAGAGGTGGAGATATGCTTTGGAGAGGAATGAAGGTCAGCAGGGCTAAAACAGAATATATGTGTGTAAATGAGAGGGAGGGTAGAGGAACGGTGAGGATTCGGGGAGTAGAGTGGGTAAAGGTGGATGAGTTTTTAAGTACTTAAGATCAACAGTGCAGAGTAATGGTGAGTGTGGAAGAGAGATGAATAAGAGAGTACAGGCAAGGTGGAATGGGTGGAGAAGAGTGTCAGGCGTGATTTGTGACAGACTGGTACCAATAAGAGTGAAAGGGAAGGTCTACAAGAGGGTAGTGAGACCAGCTATGTTATATGGGTTGGAGACTGTAGCATTGTCGAAAAGGTAGGAGTCTGAGCTGGATGTGGCAGAGTTAAAGATGTTAAGATTTGCACTGGGTGTGACTAGGATGGACAGGATTCGGAATCAGTATATTAGAGGGTCAGCTTAGGTTGGACAGTTTGGAGACAAAGCAAGAGAGGCAAGATTGTGTTGGTTTGGACATGTGCTGAGGAGGGATGCTGGGTATATTGGGAAAAGGATGCTAAGGATGGAGCTGCCAGGTAAGGGGAAGGCCTAAGATGAGGTTTATGGATGTGGTGAGAGAGGACATGCAGGTGGTTGGTGTGAAAGAGCATGATGCAGAGGACAGGAAGAAATGGAAACGGATGATCCGCTGTGGCGACCCCTAACGGGAACAGCCAAAAGAAGATGATGATTAAGTAGATTAAGTCTGATTTTATCCAAGACAATATACTACATGGCTGGAAATATATCAACCTTAGTTCATTTGGCAATCAAAGAATATATATAAATATATACATATACATTTTGCATGTAAAAATCAATTTCTGTTTTTATAACCTATTGTTAACAAAGATCGCGTTACATGACTAATTGTATTTTATTCTGCAATTTGGTTTTAAATACCATTTTAAATCGGTTGAAATTTAAATGTATATTTTGTTTCCATCATACATTTTTTCTTTTTATTTTTTTAGTTTATATATTTTCCACTTTATTCAAAAATATATGTAATAACTTACTAATTATACAATTGTATATATTTTTATAGATTGTTTTTTGTGTTCTTGTATACAGACCTGAAGAAGTCTAGAAGGACTAAAGCTATCTTAACAATAGGTTGTGAAAATAGAAATAGATTTTTACTTGCAAAATGTATATGTATATATTTATATATATTTTTTGATTGCCAAATGAACTAAGGTTGATATATTTCCAGCCATGTAGTATATTGTCTTGGATAAAATCACAGACTTAATAATCTACTTAATAATCTGGTTAAATAAGAGGTACCACATAATTATACATTTTATTTAAAGTATATAAGGGTTATATATTATGACAGCTACTAAGTAGGGCAGGACCAGCTCGAAACCACTCCCATGCCTGATAAAAGTGTATATGTATATATATATATATATATATATATATATATATATATATATATATATATATATATATATATATATATATATATATATATATATGTGTGTGTGTGTGTGTATGTGTATGTAAACTCTCTTTTCACAAATTCTGTAGGTAGGATATGGAATCTGTTACCTACGGATATAACACGAATTACTTCTTTGCCTCTCTTCAAACATAACATTAAACTGTACTTCCAAGAACACTGGCTTTGTTCTTGTAGTACACCTGACTAACTTTCTTCACTCTACCCTATCATCTCATCTACTCTGATTTTTAACCTATCTCTTCAGATCCTACCTAGACTAACCTCTGCACTTGGACTCCCTCTATCCCCGTATCTACTACTCTTCCCTTTCCCTCTCCTCCCACTATCCTCCCTGTTATAGACCTTTGTATGTGCTACCTCTTCTGTCCCTACTAAATTACTACTCCTGCTTTTCGTAACAATAGGGGATTAGGAATTCTTTACAGTATTTAGTATTTTAAGTATTAGACATTTTCTGTAAAAATGATGTAATTTATGAACTGTACACTTCTGTAAAAATGCTTCTGTATTGTTAATATTCTGCTTTCAATTAGTTCTTAGATCCTTATAAGCTGTATCTTATAGTAATTGATTTTATGTAATGTATCCATATATAGTGGAGCTTTTCTCCTCAATATATATATATATATATATATATATATATATATATATATATATATATATATATATATATATATATATATAATTTAGAAAACTTGTCTGTGTACTTAATAAAGAATTTTCAACTGGAAACAGACTGCCTGCCTTGCTTGGATTACTTTCGAATACTTAGTAATGCTGTACAATTATATATTTTCTATTATTTTTTGTTTTGACTTGAGATGAGTTTAAGTTCGCTACTGTCTGATCCGATTAATATACAGTGATTACCTAGAAATGTAGGGACTGAAAATCTTCCACACACAAGTTTCTTACACTGTTTTGCTTCCTTACAAAAGATGTTTTATTTTCTGCGGAATTGTGTTCTGAACAGATTGGTATTAAGAGACTAATTTAGTTTTGAAAACTCTAAACTCCTAGGGGTGCTTTGTCGTTCTTGAAAGAATTTATATGTTCCCAGATCCAAAGCATTTGTTTAAACTAAAACCCTCAAGGAGAGGACTTGCTTTCCCAAAGACCTCAAGATCAGACGTTAATCTGCTTGTGTCCTCTGCAGGCAAGTAATATCTTTAGCAGCCTGATTAGTTGAGCAGCAGTATTGGTTAGAAAGTGAAACAAGATTTGGATGCAGTTATTCTGTTGCCATCTGTCTGAAAATAAATTGATTACGGGAAAACAAATATGCAAGCTGGTGGATAAGCAATTTTACCTGAATTTTCTATTGAGTGTTTCATTTATTCAGCCACAAAAGTTTGTGGTTAGTGTCTTGGTTTCCATGGATAACCTTGCAGCATTGCTTTGAAGTTTGACATTTGAGTGTTTGCTGTAGGTAGCTCACTCTACAGTAGTTGAAACTTTTGATGTCCGATTGGTCTGACTGGTGGCAGCATGTACCAAGAAAACAGAAAAGGGGTGCTAGAATTTGAGGGGGATATTATCCTATGAGGGGCTACTAGGGTGTGGGTTTGCAAATAGTACCAGAAATGGATTTTGCCAAAAACTGTTGCATTAAAGGGCACTAGGCTGTGACAGAAATGTACAAAATCCTGAGAGTTGATTATCTATAGTTCTACAGTATAAATATGGTGGGTGCCGGTCATATCCCTAGGCACCAGTATATTTATACTAAGCTTTTGTACTCCTTGTATGCTTGTGCAGTAGTCAGTGGTGTAGTTTTGATATGGTAAGCCCTAACTGCTACAATTAACTTGCTGCCAGTGGTGCAGGATTCTTATGGAACCCCTGTCCCTGATATAATTGGAGTGGTGAGGGATTCAAAAACCATGTAGCTCCTGTTCTGACCATTTATATTGCAGCCTTTGAGGATTTTTTTGCCTCTTACATTATGCCTGCTGTCCACATCATCCACCATGGCATGCCCAGAGATGCTCATACCCACCACTGGTAGAGGTGACATCACTGCTGTCGCTCCCTGGCTGGATCCTGCCGTGGATACGTTTTGTCTGAATGTGTAGGGCAATTTAATGTAAATACTTTTCAAGTGTTTTATTTTGCAGGGGAGTGTAGCCGGCCTTAGGTATAGGCCAACTAGGTGGCCGCCTTGGACGCCACTCTAGTAGGGGAACTTTTCCGGTCAACTGGATTGTGTATGTAGACCAGGGTGGTGGCACTGGTTGGTGTTGGGGGGCGCTTAGGAGACCTTTTGCCTAAGGCACCAGTTGACCAATGGCCGGTCCTGCGGAGAGTGGGTACTTCTCACTGTTGTGACACACATTTTAATTCCGAGATTCCAGACCATTGGAATAAAATGTTTGCCATTTTAAATTCAGATATGCCTGTTCAAAGTAGTGCTAGCTCAGTGCACATCCGTGTTTTATTTACGTATGTTGTATAGTCGGTGGTAACGTTTATTGCAGTTTAGTACGAGTACATTTATGTTCCATCTAATGGTAATTAAAACAAATTGTAGACTAAGGAACTTCACTGTGCATGTCTAGTATGTATTCATTTTAAATATACATCATAAACATGCTAGTATGTGTATACAAACCTATTGGTTCTAGAAAATAACTACTCTTCTTTCGGCTTTTCCCGGTTAGGGGTCACCACAGCGGAACTCCGGTCCACTAATGATTGGTAGTTTTTTTACGTACAGAGTTACCAGCTCTGACGCACAACCTTCAACGAAGGTACGCCCATTCACGCATGTCTCCACGCAGAAGATTCTCTAGCTGAGAATCGAACCGGACAGCGTCTTACTGTGAGACTACAACGCTACCGCAGCGGGTTGGTTCTAGAAAATAACTATTGACCAAATTTGTGTGAGAGAACTTCTAGCTAGGCAGTACTGTTTGACGCGCACAAATGAGGTGATTGCTCATTAATGTTGTATAAAAGGGAGTAGCCCAAAGGGTTGGAATGGAGACATCCGCTCATCTGTGGAGCAGCAGAGAGAAGACTTTGGAGGTGTGGAGAAGAGCTGCAGGTATATTTGAAGTAACTTCAGTACAGAGCTTTGGTTGAAGCCTGGTTAAGGACTGCAGAACTGTTAATTTTGTTTTTGCAAGCTGAAGTAAGAAATCTGTATTTTGTTACTCCAGTGTCTCCTTGGACTTGTGGTTGTGCATGGGCTGTTGGTGTCAGACTTGTCCTTTTTTCAAATTTTCAAATCTGTTCATTCCCTGCAATGCTGGAACTAATATTGTTTCTGGTGCAGTTACCTGACTATCCTATATGTGGAGAAATAACTGTAGCAACTTGAGTCCATCATTGGTTTCGGACCAACAAAAAGCTGTTACAGTAACTGCAACCAATAGTTGTGCTGGCAAAAGTAGCTTCCAAGATTATGCCTCCTTATGAGGAAACTAACCTACTTTTGCTTGCTGGTCTTTGAATGCTATTCCAACAGAGGGAACAGAGACCAACCTGATTGGGCAAAAATCCTGCTAACCTCACCTGATGGATGAGGCCCAGAAAGCATAGCCATGGAGGGAACTAATTACGTAGACTGACAATCTAAAGAAACACTTCTAGTCGGTACAAGCCAACTTTATACATCTTTTTTTAATGGTGATAAACTGGTAAGCACACAGCTGTGCATTAGCTTTAGCGTGATAGTAATAGTGAAGTGAAAATGTATTGGCATTATATTAACTTTACAAAGCTCTTTCAAATTAGTCTAAGAAAATTGGTATTGCAAAAGTGATCCCAGAAATCTGATGAGCTGCTAATTTAGAACACTTGGTTAATGGTGCAGTGTTTAAAAACTACAGTAAGCCAAACATTGTCTGAGAAACGCACAGCAACAAATGTGTGTTTGTATGCCTCAAATATGGGGAGATGTGTTGCATTATTTCTGCACTGAAAATACTTTTGGAAGAAATGTGGAAGCTGAAATGGGTGCTTTAAGCAGTCCTATTCCATAGGAGCAATTAAACTTCAATTAAGTCTGCTTTGTCATTACATTACAGATATATTGCGTTAGTAAAATGAAAGGGGTTTAAGCCCTGCTAGATTCTGAGGCACACATCCTTGTCAAGGACCTCCTGGTGTGTTAAGCATAAAACTAGTGCCCACATAAACCTGTAGAAATCCTAGCGGATGTTAAATCACTAGGTTACCTTTGCAATAGTATACAGAAGGTTTGGGGTGCCTTCCACTTGCAACATCAGTGAAACCTCCAGGGTGTGCCACTTTAAAGTGGACATACAGGTAAACAAAATCCAAACTTTCTTGCCATTTAAGATTTCAGACTGTTCACTGTCTCCTTGATCGAGCTTTTGGGAATGTTCCCCTTCACTTTGAATTAAATTTCTGAATAAAATTTGTGAAAAATGTTTGAGGGAAATGGAAATGTTTGTGGAAGACCTGTATTCCCACATCTGGTTTTGTCTAGGGGGAGTCTCATGACATCTGCTCATGCAATGTGTGTGTTCCTTTATGCCCAAATAATATACTGGAATTTATGTCGACAGTTTATAGTCATTTAGAAGAAAATTCAGTCATTACAATGGAATAAAAGGGGTAACAAAAGAAAATCATATGGAAAAAAAATCATTTGTTAAAGTTATAATGAAGAATTGTAAAAGGGAGGAATCGAAGTTTGGCATGGATAGATTACAAATATTTGACAGCATCCCACATTAATGGATAAAGAGGTGCTTACAGATGTCTACGATCCCACATTGATTCATTAGTCTACAATGACCATGAAACAGTAGCAAAATGTTTTGTAGTTTAGCCATGACAAAGGAGAAATTATCCCAGGGATAAAAATTCAAAAAGAGGGATATTCCAGATTGACACTCACTGCTGCTCTTTTGCTTTGCTCTTAACCCATTAAGCCGTCTACTTAACATATTAGGTCATGCTTAAATTCTTGCTTCTAGAAAACCAGTATAAAGACTTCTTGTTGGTTGTCCGCGTGTGTGCTTGTGAACAGTTTAAAACTGTACAGCTCATTAGATGAGCTGAAAGCACAACTGCAAGTGGCTAAAACTTTCTCAGATTTAAGAATGTCATATGCAAAGGCAACATTTAAAGCAGGAAAGCTGCAGCACCAAGAAAATTTAGTCTGGAATAGGACTGCAGTATAAAGGAACTTTAGCAGCAGGGAGTGTATAAATTGGGAATTGAAGAATCAACAAAACATGAGCAGATGCAAATAAAACTCCATTAGGAATACTTCAGAAGACTAAAACTTGTATTGAAAACAGCCATGACATTTAGGAACAAAATCCAAGCTGTAAACCAGTTTGTACTTGAGTTCCAACTTGAGCTTTGGTGCGATTGACTGGCCTCAAAAGGTATTAAATGAGTTGGATTGGAAAACAAGAATGTTTTTATGGTTAAAATTTTGTGCATACCAAGATTTATGTATTGATTGCTCTGGAGGAGGTATGGGCCTCAAATTGATTATATGTACTGCTCTACAAATGCGGGACTGCATACATATCTGCTAACTTCACCAGATCTAAACATAGTGACATTTTTAAATCATGAGAAGTCTAAGATCACTTCCCTGCTTTGTTTAGCAGAAGCATATTGGTGTCCAGTGGGAATGCAAATCAAAACCAGAAGTAGATAAAAAAACAGGCAGCCAACAAAATGTCAAAAAGAATATAAGGAGAAGTATCAGATGAGAAGGCAAGACATGTGGAAAAGGCATAAATTTAGTTACAAGTACAGAAAATACCTGGAACAGCCTCTGATTAATTATGCGGCACTGGAGTGGTTAGGGGAGAGGATGAATAGAAACTAAAAGATGAAAGGTTAATTGGCAGCCCAGGATAGTGGACTGCATACACATTGGTTTACAAAGTCTGTTGAACATGTGGAAGAAATGGACAAATGTAGGTTCTGTAAGATAGAACTGGAAGCAATTGCACTTCTTGTTGCTGGGTGTGATACACTTATGGCAGAGGGCCTGTATACTGAAAGGCATAATAATACAATAGTATTGCAATATTGGGGATTGTGTAAGCATTGCAATATATATTGAAGTTGGTGAGAAGCATTGGAAGTGTGAGCCACAAAGCATTATAGAGAAAAATTTAAATTTATCATAATGGATCACTCATTACATAAGACTTGGAAAACAGATGCAGGTAAGCCAGTAATAGTCCACGAAAAAGGCAAAAGTAGCATTGATGGAAATTACTGGTGATTGTGTTAGTGTGTCAAAAAATATAAAATACCAGCGTTTCAGGCAGGAATGAGGGCAATGTGGAAGAATATTGAGAGTTCTAATAGTAGGAGCAATGGATCTCGTTTCTAAATATGACTATATTCTTTATACTACCAATACATGTAACTTCATACGAATTACAGGAGTCGTCCATTCTGGGCACATTGCAGGAGCTGTAAAGAGCACTTCTGTGTAACATTAAAGACTGAAACCATACTAATTTAGTAAACTATAATCCATACTAGGAATGGATTCTATTGATGTTATGGCACCAGAAACCCAAAAGACTTTGAAATTAAACCAGCAGACCCAAAATGAGAAGTAGATGGATGAGCAGCAATAACGCATCTTTAAAAAGCTAACAAAGACCCTCACTAAATTTGCCAATGGACTGTCTCGAGTATTTCGTATGTCTCCTTCTGATAACTAAGAAAATTAAACCTGCAGGCAATC